>NC_091128.1:144888743-145191243 GCF_040183065.1 Periplaneta americana
AATCTGCTTTACAGGGAGCTTCACCTGAAAGACTAGATTTGCACTAAGAAGTTTAATGTGAAATGTAATTATTAATTGTATAAAATCAGGTATATTATTTAGGTCTAAGTGTTTCTACATAAAGAAGTATTTTGAGCAAGAAGTAATCTAGTTACTATTATTATTATTATTATTATTATTATTATTATTATTATTATTATTATTATTATTATTATCACTTACAAATGACATTTAAGGAACCAGCAGATTCATTGCCGCCCTCACATAAGCCAGCCATAGGTCTCTATCATCATATCCCACCTTCCTCAAATCCATTTTAATATTATCTTCCCATCTATGTCTCGGCCTCCTCAAAGGTCTTTTTCCCTCCGGTCTCCCAACTAACAATCTATATGCGTTTCTGGATTCGCCCATAGGTATTACATGCCCTGCCCATCTCAAACGTCTGGATTTAATGTTTCTAATTATGCCAGATGAAGAATACAATGAGTGCAGTTCCGCGTTGTGTAACTTTCTCCATTCTCCTGTAACTTCATCCCTCTTAGCCCCAAATATTTTCCTACGAACCTTATTCTCAAACACCCTTAATCTCTGTTCCTCTGTCAAAGTGAGAGTCCAAGTTTCACAAACATACAGAACAACCGGTAATATAACTGTTTCATAAATTCTAACTTTCAGATTTTTCGACAGCAGACTAGATGACAAAAGCTATTATTATTATTATTATTATTATTATTATTATTATTATTATTATTATTATTATTATTACTTACAAATGGCATTTAAGGAACCAGCAGATTCATTGCCGCCCTCACATAAGCCCGCCATCGATCCCTATACTGTGCAAGATTAATCCACTCTCTATCATCATATCCCACCTCCCTCAAATCCATTTTCATATTATCCTCCCATCTATGTCTCGGCCTCCTGAAAGGTCTTTTTCCCTCCGGTCTCCCAACTAACAATCTATATGCGTTTCTGGATTCGCCCATAGGTATTACATGCCCTGCCCATCTCAAACGTCTAGATTTAATGTTCCTAATTATGTCAGGTGAAGTATACAATGCGTGCAGCTCTGTTGTGTAACTTTCTTCATTCTCCTGTAGCTTCATCCCTCTTAGCCCCAATTATTTTCCCGAGAACCTTATTCTCAAACTCCCTTAATCTCTGTTCCTCTCTCGAAGTGAGAATCCAAGTTTCACAACCATACAGAACAACCAGTAATATAACTATTTTATAAATTGTAACTTTCAAATTTTTTGACAGCAGACTAGATGACAAAAGCTATTATTATTATTATTATTATTATTATTATTATTATTATTATTATTATTATAACTGTGGTGTTACGCCGATGTTACGCCAACTTATTCTCATGTAATTGAATCATTTTTATAAGGCATTGTTGTGTGAGACAATTAACGAACCCGTAACCCCAGACACTGATGATACTGCTTGGTTTGCTTGATATGTTGCAATAGTTGATGAATAGAGTTCTCTCGAACAAGTAACGAAACTTGCCGGAAACATTTCATCAGAATTGCACTTTGATTTAACCGCTGGCTGACTTTGAAGGTTAGTCTATAAATGTCCGTGTAGGCTAAAGAGGAATATAATGTCTTTCTGTATCATTTTTGTGTGAGGTACGTCTGTGATCCTGTGACAGACATACCAGGATTATATACCAGGATAAACCATCTTATATTTGTTTACTCAACTTAGAAATTCTACTCTAATTTATTTCGTCTCCTGGGGTCCAAGGATTTGTAATTTTATTCTTCATATTATAGTTGGAATCTCCTGGTAGAGGGGCAGAGAAGGCCTGACAGCTTTATCTGTACCAGGTTAAATAAATAAATAGCTACTACTACTAATAAGGACCCCACCCATAATCCCGAAGATAATAAAAGAGTATCCACTACACAACATAACAATAACAGTGGTAGAAGGCAAAGGAGTAGCAATTTTAAGTTACAGTTCATGTTGATTTTCAGATAAGCCAATATACCTTTATACTTGTATCAAGGAAATAGTGACATTTAATGATGGATCAAAATTATTCGATGCTTCAGCAGAAGGAAATTTGTTTGCACAAGTAAACGGACGACACCATTTCCAACAAATTTTCAATATTGTATAAGCCACGATAGGTGGCTTAATGGTATTGCCACATGAGAAATAGCATCGGTGCACGGGACATTTTGTACTTAAAACCGAGTGGTTTCTAAGGAGATAGCATGCTATTCACAAGAGCTCCAAGAGTCAGCATTCTGCAGCGAAGTGGAGGAGTGGGAGGCGATAAGATTAATTGCACTCCAGTATGAATGAGATGAAGACCGCAGTCACGTGTTCCTCGAGATCCGAGCAGGGAACATTCCAGCATTTACTTTCTTCTATCGGCAGAGAGGAAGTAATGTTATTACTGCGAGTTCATGAAGTTTCAGAATGTACGTAAATATTACTAGTGCGATGTATGTATTATATATCGCGTTATCTATTGCTAAATCTTCTGGCAGAGATCTCAATAAATTGCAAATCCAGAGAGTCCGGGTTCGACTGTCGACTTTGAATTGGAGACTTACCTTTCTGACACAGGACTAGGACTGGGTATGTAGTCTATAAGAGGCTTAATTGCATTATTATTATTATTATTATTATTATTATTATTATTATTATTATTATTATTATTATTATTATTATTATTATTATCATCATTATTATTAGTCTATTACAGGGCCGGGCATGAGAGCGGCTCTATTTAGTCTTCCAGAGCTGCTCTCGCTCAGCAAGGCAATTCAATTCCAAGCCAGAGCAGAACGCTCACGCAGTGGCGGACTCGCATTACAGCTACCTTCCCTGCATTAATGTAACAAGAGTCACGGTTGTTCTAGTCATTCAGTCTGTCAGTACATAATAGTTTATAAGGATACCACATCAATACATTGTACAGTACAGAATTTATAACACTCTTATTAATTTAATGAAATAAACTTCGCTCTATGCACACACACAAATCATTAGGCTTATTTACATAACCCATACACACATACTGCAATCTCCTCACCACGGTTCTACGAGACAGGCGTATGGCTTCCACTTCCCCTACTTGCTGTGGACAGAGTTCATCTGCCAATATAATTAAACATCGCTTGTTGAAGTTAAACCTTCGTTGAATGTTTTCAATTCCTTTGCAATTTCTTGGCAAATTTTGTAGCTAATTCTCATAGCCGATTCACTAAGTGCATTATTGTCATTCTGTTAATATATAATATAATATAATATAATATAATATAATATAATATAATATAATATAATATAATATAATATAATATAATATATGATATAATATAATATATGATATGATATGATATATGATATGATATGATATGATATGATATGATATGATATGATATGATATGATATGATATGATATGATATGATATGATATGATATGATATGATATGATATGACCATAAATTAATACAACTTACAGAAAATGTATCTCAAGTACATTATATTAGAGTATTTATTCGATATTTATATTGCATTATAAGTTATTACAGTACATTTAGTAATATATAATTTTAAATTATACAAATATTATGATATATCATAGTATAGTATATTACAGTTCATGATATATAATATGATATATGATATATCATGAAGTGTAATATACTATACTATGATATATCATAATACTGTATTTGTATAATTTAAAATTATATATTACTAAATGTACGAGTATAATAACTTATAATGCAATGTAAATATCAAATAGATACTGTAATATAATGTACCTGAGAAACATTTTCTTTAAGTTGTATTAATTTATGGCTTTCATTACCAACATATTTGTCATATTCAGTAGCATGTTGTAAAGAATAATGCCGTTGGGTATTGAACTTCTTAATCAGTTGGAGTGTTTTTGCCAAATTAAACACTTTGCTAATCCACTGCTCTCTACCAAAAAGAACTCCTCCTCCCATGATACATTAAACGCATTGGGAATAGCGGGACGGTTTAGTGTATGAGCGGAAGCTCCGTCTTCAAAGTTCGCCATCATACTGCAGAGTCACCACTGCACCGACACTGAATGACGTACAGTATGGATACGTCACAGCGCTCGCAAGACCCGCTCTTTAAAGCACACAGCGATCATTTCTCAGAATCACTTAATGTGCCCAGCCCTGGTATATTATTATCATCAGACAGCAGATTTTCGGTCCCGATACTGGATGTTAGATGTACGTCAGTTGCAGGGAAGACGCTGAACTCATTCCTACGTTTTCTCCGTAATCCAAGGTACGTGACGTCTTGTTGCTATGCAGAAGCCCGAAAATCCGCTGTCTCATCATCACCACTTCATCAATCGTCAATGATAAAGTGATGGTGCCAATTCAAGGGGTCATTGTAACAAGCTCCAAGAACGTTCGCTCTAGGGAGTGCAGAACTGCCTAGTTTTCATTAGTAGAGTTAGCAGTAGAGTAACTTGGACAAGTACTAACTCGCCTTTTACGCTACCAATGTAAACGTCATTGATAGAGTACAGAAATATTGCACAGTGGGATAGTAACTATACCACTCGCCTTCCCCACCACTGATTTTTAGTCTACTCTACCGGACTAAAAAGAAAAAAAAGTAAATCCATGGCGCTACAGCCCTGAAGGGTCAAGTCCGACCAGCCGGCTGCTGGCCTCAAGTTCACATGCCGAAGCAGAGGTGGACGATCATCCAACCAGTATAGAGGTATCGTGTGGTTAGCACGATGATCCCCCCAGCGGTTATATTGTCGGATCATCGGATCTATACCCCTTCAGCGCTGTGGTCGTTCTTGGAAAAGTTAACGCCTCTACTCACCCCATTCCACCCGTTTCTCTCCCACTACGTCAAACAGCAGGCCACGAACCTTGCCGAATAGGGATATTGCCAAACTTCCGTCAAACAGTGTCATGTTTCTTGAATATTGCTTATAATACTGTAAGGTTAATTATTACTTATTTATAATTTAATTTAAGTAGGTCTAATGACGCTGATTGACTTACGCAAAATGCTATTACTTGCTTAATAATATTTCTTTCACCACTCCGTGCTACAGTATTCATGTTGAGTTGACAACACTGGACTGCAAGTGCAAATAAACTGTTCCTCAAGAAGGCTCAAAATTGTGAGTAGTGGGGGAGAGAAAGAGAGAGGGATAGAAAAGAGAGAAATAGGAATAGAGGGGGAGAAATGAATTGCCGAGGCTGAAAAGGAATTAAGGTTCAGTTCGCATATCTTACGGGGGCACAGATCCAATGGTCGGACTATAGCTAGTTTGCTAAACCGGATTTTCGCTACCTATAGTAGCTCCCCAAGTGCATCACGATGCTGGGTGGGCACCGGTCCCATATACTGGCCGAAATTTCATGAGAAAATTTCTTCTCCCATGAGGACTCGAACCAGCGCGCATTCCGTACCGCGAGTCCTAGGAAGGATGCCTAAGACAGCGACGCCACGGCGCGGGACACTCTACCGGACTATACTAATGAAAACAGGTTTGGTGTAGTCGAATGTACTGTTTTTTTTTCACGCGACTAAATAAGTAAATTTATTCTTCTCTTTAAAAAAATACTTTATTCCTGCGTCATTTACTCATTTGTTCATTCGTTTACTGATTGAATTTATCTTGCGCTAACTTCGTTGTACTTTTTTTTTCCTTTTTCTATATCCTTCACTCCCGCAAATTCACTTATAACGGCAACATAGTTGGAGCCGCACCTCTTAAGAGTAAACAAGGTGTGTCAGGAATTTGTGATCCTGGGATGCACTATGTAGGCAACCAACGTCCATTGCACGTGTCAGTGTAATCAAATCTCTGACGCACGCAAAAAAAAAAAGACAAATGAAATACTTGGAGTTACAATTTTCGTGTTACTATTCAAGTTATTATTATTATTATTATTATTATTATTATTATTATTATTATTATTACATTTATGAGATATACAGCGGGATATACGAAATGGAATCACAAACGCAATGTAGATGTAATGGAAGAATCACAACTAGAAACTGTAATTGATCACGTAAAACATTATCAAAACAACTGGATAAATCATCTGCATCGCATGCGTAGAGATAGAATCCCAAAAGTCATGCTCCACTATCGTCCAAACGGGAAGAGATCTCTCGGTCGTCCAAAGAAGCGCTGGATTGAAAATTCAACTGTGAGATCGTAACAGGCCATTTGGCCTAATACTTTAAGGGAAGAAGAAGAAGATTATTATTATTATTATTATTATTATTATTATTATTATTACGATCATCATCATCATCTAGTCCAATGACAACGTGTATTCATGCCAATATGATTATTGTCAACGCCTCGCCCCTGCACACCAACTTCTTCCAATCAGCCAGGGATGAAACTGTAGCCTTATATCCATGTCGTCTTCTATAACTCCTCCAAGAACTGGACTTCATAAGGGTGATATTCAGTACCGAGTAATATTCTCCAGGAAGTGCTTCCGTAAGATCTAATATGCTATAGATTCTATTTGAAGAAGAGAGGAATATGGCTTCTCTAGACCATTAGCAAAACGTCAAGTTTCAAACAGTTTTCAGTAGACGGCATACCAGATATTTTTATGTATCTAATATGTCCATGTTCTCTGAATTTCGCTTCTGTTCTACTCACAGTTCACTGAGAAATAGGTGGCCGATATCGTTAAAAAGTGTGCACACCTTTTGTGTTATGTTTTCTGTCACTAAAACCTATCATTTTCAGGACCTTAATAAATTATTTCATCTTCTGTTACGAACATCTCGTTTTAGCTTCATTTATCTAATAAAACTATTTTCATAAAACAGTGGCTAACAATATGTTTAAACAGTAAAATTGTTACCATAGTAACAATAAATATAGTACATATTTGTGTATAAAACAAATGAAACATTACATTAAAATACGCTTTCAGATGATATTACAAAAATCTAAGTAGACTCTAACGTAGAGACAACCTCAAGTTTTATGCGTGATTACGTCTCTCAGAATGGAATGTTGAATGTAAGATATAAAAATGAAGAAATGCACTCACGTTTCTAATCAAGCATAATTGTTTATAACAGGACGCCATCTTCTAATAATGGGATGCAAGTAAACAAATCGGTTACTATAGTAACCGTCGTCCTCTATCAACTGCTACCGTTGCTTATATTTACGCCTGCTCTCATTTGTGGTGCATATACTTCGACTTTTATTTTTCTCTCTTCACTCGCGAATTTTTCCAATTTAACTTGTCGTCTGCTGATTGTTGCTCAATTAGGATTGCAGTCTTTTCTTTACTAATCGTTTTACATCACTGTGAACATTCTATCGCTTCGCATTCTCAAGTCACACTGCCTAGGCTTCCGCGTGACCTCCTAATCCATGCGATAACTTGCCCGCTCCCGTGTATCGCTAGATAACGACACCCGCTCCGACTCAAGGCCACGCTGGATACATTGATCCTTCGTATGTTGATCGTCATATACTTCAACGGAATATAATAATAATAATAATAATAATAATAATAATAATTATTATTATTATTATTATTATTATTATAATAGTTTTATTTTTCCTGGCAGAGTTAAGGCCATCAGGCCTTCTCTTCCACTCAACCAGGATCAAATGACATACAGAAAAATACATACCGGTATAGAAATATTAACTTAAAAATAATAATAGCTGGCCTGAAAATGTGTCGGCCACATGTCTTGGATGGCACTCTAGTATTGGACCAAACACATAGACGTTCATTAATTCATAGTTTTCTGCCCAAGAGCAAACCCAGCATTCTGCAATCTTTCCTATTTTTTGCCTTCCTCTTAGTTTCCGCATATCATCCATATATCATAAATTCGTCTATCATCTAATATCTTCTTCTGCCCCGAAATTTTCTCCCGTTTATCGTTTCTTCCAGTGCATCCTTCAGCCAGTGCAGAGACCCAACCAATTGCTTTCTCTCTTCGTAATCGGTTTCAGCATCATTCTTCCTTCACCCAGTTTTTCCAACACAGCTTAATTTCTTATTCTATCTTTCCACTTCATACACTCCATTCTTATCCATACCCACAAATCAAATTCTACGTATTCACGTCAAAATCTATAGATTTTCACTTCAAAAATTTCAATAACATAACTCGCACAATAATAGTTACAAAAATATTTTTTCAAGAATAATATTCCTTTCTACGAGTAAATACAGTATAAGATTTGAGCGTTTTGTACAAAATTGAGGAGCATCGTTTCAAATCATATTATGTCCAAAAAACAAAATTTTAGAGGAATAACGAAAAACTGATTACTCCTAATCCGGGTAATTTTTCACAAAATGAAAAAAGTGAAGTTTATTATGCTTTAGGAGTACTTCAAGGAACTTGAAAAAATGAAATCACTTTTCAATTGTGTTCTTCAAATTGAAGGAAAATGCGTTGGACATAATACGTTTTGATCCAATAATTGTACAAAATGTTAGTAATTAAAAATTCTTAATGAGGCAAATACATAAAATAACCAATCATTATTGTTATTATTAAAGAATAACATTATGTTAACATAAAATTACAATTTCCATATTAAACATTTTGATATACAGAGTGTTCATAATTTCTTCCTGCTGTCAAATGTCTTAATGAGAAAAATGAATGCATAAAAACCATTATTATTGTTATTATTAAATAAAACATTATTGTAATAATATATATATATATATTAAACAAATTTTATGTAGGCCTACAGGGTGTTCATAACATCCAACCGGCTGGATTCATGGTATTTGATTCTTTTTCATATTTTTTTCGAATCATCCTTCTTCTAAGGAGCCACAAGTAGCCATACTACCATCATTTTTTAAAATATTGCCGGTGTGTGATAAATGTTTGTAGTGGTTCTCATAATCCCTGCATTCTTCATTAAAATCTATTCTTTACGTACCTTGCCTCAAATTTCAGTTTATGTGCATGGTTTGCTTACTTTTGCTTCTTTCTGAACTGTCACCTACAATAGTTTCTTGTTCCAAACTGGAAACAACTTCCATTACACACAGCTCACGAGAAAAAGACTGTGCTGTCCGTATTGAATGTGTAGCATTGTCGGAAAAAGTGGGCCAGATTGTAAGTATAACTAATATAAGAAAGTAATTAATTAATTTCATTTATACCAATTCTATAACATGAATGCTGGACGTAATACGATATGAAACAGACACTATAAAGGACTGAATACGATTTGAAACAACCGCTAGTTTTAAGCAGTCATTCACACTGTTAGCGAATACGATTTGATACAATCAGAGTTCACAGCGTGAAAGACCGCATCCGAAACTATACGAAAATGTATCAAACTCAATTTGGTCCACCAGTGGACTTAATACGATTTGAAACGATGCTCCTCAATTCTGCATTCAATTTTAATTGCAATCATGCGTTACGTCTGAAAGTCCGTGTTCTTTAATTTTGTACTGGCTGTATTTTTTTTCTTATCTGTTACACACTAGTAGTTTTGAATCAGCCTTCTGATGTAAAGCGTAAAATCTGACCTTGCGTAGAATTCATCTTCCGGTAGTGTCGGAGGTGCGCCCACTTGGGCGTTGATCCAGTCAAAGCAGACAGGAAACACGGCGACTTGACAGGACATATTTTCCATTTCATTACTTCTCATTAGGGACGTCATATTCAGCGCTGCCGCATGACAAGACGTCCCATGAGACGACCGGCGCCGACAAGGCAGGTTCACATACCAACGAAACATTGCCAAGACGGCTCAGAAAACACTGAAGATGGAAAAGCGACGTGGGCTATAACCGCTCCTCGTAAGTTCTGAATCATCAATCCACGAAGCCATATACAGGGCCGTAAGTGATGTCATTAGTTTCAGAGAGTTACTGTTCTCCAACCAGGAGATCAACCGTGAAAGGAATGTGCTTACTATTGCGTCATCTATTGAGCGAAGTAGATAGATAATATTACCGTTATGTCAGTTTAAAAACCATGCGCTCTCCTGCATATGTTATTTCCTGTATGGAGAGATTAAAAGACCAGGAGACTAACAGTGATCTAATTTTATAACTAAGGTAGTATAAATATGTATCAATGTTATTGTTTGTGCTGTGAGAGCTAGCCAATACAGATACGGGTGCCCAAGTGTGTGACCTTATGACATCTTATGACATCAACATTCATTCCACAGCATTACCCCCCTTCGTCTCAGTCCCCAAAGACTTTCTCGTGGTTGGAGTACAGTATTCTTCATGATATTTCAAACAAAAAAGTTTAATACAATTTTGCTCGTTTTTACTTCCTTTTCAAGAAAAAAATTGTTTTATATAAAACATTTCATAGCGTGTTTTGGGAAAGCCATTGATTTAATTCCCAATATGCTCGGTCAATTTAATAGAGCAGGTCATTATGATAATAAATAATAATTAAAGAATTTTACATCACATATTCATTTGTATGAGGTCTCGCCCACCTCATTGAATATTACACGACTACTATTTCTGAAGTAGCCAATATGTATTATTACTACTTAATACGAGAAAAATTCGTACCGGCACCGGGAATCGAACCCAGGACCTCTCGCTCTGCGCGCTGAGCGCTCTTTCCAACTGAGCTATGCCGGGACACGATCCACGGCGCCGGCCGAACCCCTCTCAATGAGGTGGGCGAAACCTCATACAAATGAATATGTGATGTGTTAACTGTTAGCAGTTTTCACAAACTGATGTTGAATATGGCCACAAAGTCATTTAAATATGCGCTCCTGCATATATGACGTGAATCGTCTCAAATGCATGTAGTAAGGCCGTAAAAAAGAATTACGAGAGGAGTTCGGCCGGCGCCGTGGATCGTGTCCCGGTATAGCTCAGTTGGAAAGAGCGCTCAGCGCGCAGAGCTGAGAGGTCCTGGGTTCGATTCCCGGTGCCGGTACGAATTTTTCTCGTATTAAATAGTAATAAAGAATTTGAGTTTTATCCTTTAAATATGCAGAAATTTGATCCTAACAAATGTAACATTTTAAAATTCCTTTGTACAACGAAAAGTTACATTTGTTCAGATAACATTTCTGCATATTTAAAGGTCAAAACTAAAATTATTTCAATCATTTATTATCATAATACACTGCTCTTTTAAATTGACTGAGCACATCGGGAATTAATTTAATAGCATTCCAAAAATACGCTATGAAATATTTATATGAAATAATTATCATCTCAAAAAGGAAGAAAAAAATGAGCAAAATTACGTTAAACTTTTTTATGTTTAACGTAATTATATTACATACGGTTCACTCTACATAAAATCATTACACTGAATTAGGTATTTAGGTTTTTAATAGATATATGTAGATGCAGTATTACAGATTACACGTTATTGTCATCATAAGCTCAATTCATATCGAACGAATGTTTTATTTTAGTCTGTTATACAGGGTGTAATTGAATGAATTTTTTAAAAATTTGGGGGGATGTAGAGGGAGACACTATGAAGATTTTTCACCGAGAAACCCATGACCAGAAATGAGAACTGGAGTATATACAACACAGTATGTACAACACTGTGTATTTATTAATTTTTAGATTTTATTTTGTTGTAATTTATGCGTGTAAATTTATTACGTATCGAATTCTCTCTTGAGCACGACAACACACTCTTTCAGTGGAGTGTTAGAATTTTGTTAATTTACAATTTCCTTACATTGTATTTTTCTGGTAATAAACAACATCATATCATATTACATTATCATATATCACATACCATAACACACATTATATATCATATCATATATCACATAACATATATCACACCACATCACATATCATATATCACAAATCATATATCATATCATACCACACCACTTCGCATCACATATCACATCATACAGTATCATATCATTGTAATATGTAGCCCTTTTTACTATGAGAATGGTAACCAATTTCGAATTTTGAAGAATATTCATATACGAATATTACAAAAGTATTGTAAAATATTTGTTATTGTATGTAATTTTTGCTTGCAATAAAATCTTTGTAAATCTAATATATATATATATATATATATATATATATATATATAATTTCATTACATTTCTTATCATATCATTTATCATATACATCAAATATCACATATCAAGTCATATTGCCTATATTATATTATATTATATTTTATGCTCGACCATGCCGAAATGTAGTAATTATACACCTGGTAGCAGCCCTTTAATGGACCTCATTAAAGTACACCTATTCATTAAAGTTCAGGTGTTCCACCAATCACAAAATACCATTGTTGCAATATGAAAGCGCAAGTATCGATTATTCTCGGATATGCAATCGAAAGACAACTAGCGTGAGATTAGACAATATTAAAATCAGTCGAAAAAAAAACAACACACAAATTAACATCAGTTCACCGTCATCTTCCAGCCTTTCACAAAGCACAATCCCGCAAATTCACTTCACCAATTGCCAGAAAAAATCAATATGGTCGAGCATAAAAAGTCGTATGAAACTTCACTACAATGGTAATTAAGACGCTCGTATGAAAATTATGAAACTCGATTGCGCTCGTTTCATAAACATACTCGCGTCTTAATTACTACCATTAAAGCCTCGTTTCATAATGTACTAATATTATATTATATTAGACTATATACTATTTGAACTGGAGACCGCTAAATGTTCCGCATGTGCAAAAGTTAAGGACGGCGCTTTGTGACGTACTGTTGTTAACTGTCAATAATTCAAAGTGTTTTCATAGATCTGTTTAATGCGAGAGGTATTTAATGCCATTTGATACATGTTACGCTACAGAAACTGTTAAATTACAATGTTATTTTACCACATGATCAGTGACCTCGGATGGATCCACATCGATCGAAAACGATAATACGTTCCTAAAGCGATGTTTATGATTGTAAAACTTACAATAGAGGTCAACCGGATTGGATAGCTACTATATTATGTAAGCTTGTTACAACGTTATAAACCGATATTAAACTATTGTGATGGTCCGAGATCTGAACATCGTACACCAACTGTAATCCTGTTTCTCCGAATATGCAATGAGGTCACATCAGTCATGGATATTTTAGTTCTTGCATCTGCATAGTCAGTGGCATTACTGTTAAGTATCTGTCGAAAGTTTCGGTACATCTGCAGAGATATATTTATATTTTTTTACCAGATAGACTACTAAATGCACACAAGGTGGGACTCCCGTGCTGTAGGGTACACACGATACAGCGCGCCTCAACACAGACAGATAATGTGCTCCAACCACGAGAAAGTCTCTGCGGAATGAAACGCAGCGGGGTAATGCTGTAATGAATGTTGATGTCATAAGATGTCATAAGGTCACACACGTGGGTACTCGTTTCTTTGTTGGCTAGCACAAAAAATAGCATTGATACACACATATTTATACTACCCTAGTTACATAATTTATTACTACGATATCGCACCATCTACCCTTAAGTACTAAATACGATAACCTATCACTAATAAATTCTATCTTGCTGCTGATTTTATTCTTTTATGAATAAAGAATCCTGTTCCTAATTGATGATTATCGTTTCCTTCCCCATAATACAACACATAATCTCCTATGTTTTATCTGCTGTCAAAAAATCTGAAATGTACAATTTATAAAACAGTTATATTACCGGTTGTTCTTTATGGTTGTGAAACTTGGACTCTTACTTTGAGAAAGGACCATAGGTTAAGGGTGTTTGAGAATAAGGTGCTTAGGAAAATCTGGGGCTAAGAGGGATGAAGTTACAGGAGAATGGAGAAACTTACACAAGACAGAACTGCACGCATTGTATTCTTCACCCGACATATTTAGGAACATTAAATCCGGACGTTTGAGATGGGCTGGGCATGTAGCACGTATGGGAGAATCCAGAAATGCATATAGAGTGTTAGATGGGAGGCCGGAGGGAAAAAGACCTTTAGGGAGGCCGAGACGTAGATGGGAAGATAATATTAAAATGGATTTGAGGGAGGTGGGATATGATGATAGAGAATGGATTAATCTTGCTCAGGATAGGGACCAATGGCGGGCTTATGTGAGGGCGGCAATAAACCTCCGGGTTCCTTAAAAGCCAGTAAGTAAGTTACAAAATTAGATCACTGTTAATCTCCTGGTCTTTTAATCCATCCATACAGGAAATAACATATGCAGGAGAGCGCATGGATTTTAAACTGACGTTATAACAATAATATTATCTATCTACTTCGCTCCAATAGATGACGCAATAGTAAGCACATTCCTTTCACGGTTGATCTCCTGATTGCAGAACAGTACATGCCCTCAACGGCTTCGTTATGATTCATCTCGCAAAGAATTTGCTGGTGCTGATCATAGTAATGGCGATGTTAACTATACCGGGTGTTTCACAATTATAAGTACAAAATGCTGAGGTGACTGCAAGACAAAATGTTCTGATAAACTTAAGTCCGGAAACCAACCGTGTCCGAGATATTATGTGAACACTGCGGCCACCAAATGATCACACCTCGTGCATTTGCAACCGTTACAACGTTGTTCATGCTTTATGTTTGTTATTGCTCTTAATAGGTTGAGGCGAAAACCTTGTCTTAATATTAAATAAATAACTTTTAGATAACAATATGTTCTGTTTAATATGAACCTAACCTCTTACGAGTAGAACTCGTATTCGGGGAGGAGGGAAATTGAACATAAAGTAGCTTAATATATCATTTCCAAGAAAGAAAGATAATTTTATACTTGAAATGTAAATAACTCGAATATTATATTTAGTAAGAATTTAATATTACTAAGAAATCAGAATGAAACTTGAATAATTTTGAGGGAAAAATTGTTCCGGGGCCGGGTATCGAACCCGGGACCTTTGATTAAACGTACCAACGCTCTACCAACTGAGCTACCCGGGAACTCTACCCGACACCGATCCAACTTTTCCCTCTATATCCACAGACCTCAAAGTGGCCTGACAACCGTCAAGCAATCAACATTGAGCGCACACTAACTCTGTGTGATTTAAATTGTGGTTTTCTGTTAACAAACACAATTTAAGTCACACAGAGTTAGTGTGCGCTCAATGTTGATTGCTTGGTTGTCAGCCCACTTTGAGGTCTGTGGATATAGAGGGAAAAGTTGGATCGGTGTCGGGTAGAGATCCCTGGTAGCTCACTTGGTAGAGCGTTGGTACGTTTAACCAAAGGTCCCGGGTTCGTTACCCGGCCCCGGAATAATTTTTCCCTCAAAATTATTCAAATCAACTTTATAGGGAGTTATACCTGAAAGCTTGATTTGCAGAATGAAAGTTTTATAGGTTAAGTTGATAATAAAAGAGTAAACTGAGAATAAAACGAATTAAAATTAAATATCACCAAATCATAAGATAATTAAAGTGCGTATATCACTGAAAAATATGATAGTATAAATTAAATATCGCATTCAACATATTTCTTTTACTTTTAATTTGAATTTAAAAGTTACAGTTTTTATTATAGGTACTTCGAAATCATGTCATTATAATTTTTTTAAAATTAAGACTGTATACTTTTGCCAGCATTTGTAACGAATACATATACAGGGTGTTTCCGGGCTGGTGTTACAAACTTTCAGGGATGATGGGGAAGGGCACATGTATCAATCTGAGATAAGGAACCCTGGTCCGGAAATGACTGAGTCGAAAGTTATAAGCAAAAATATTTATGTGGAAATGGAATTGTAATCTCGCACCACGTGCCCTCCTTCCCTTAACCTTTGGAACAGTCGTGCAAAAATGGTATGGGCCGGATGTCTCCTACGTGGGTACTAGACCTGATACAATCTGTGAGCTTGTCTACTGTCCCATTCATCTGTATTCGAAAATCATGTCTGCATATTTTGCTTTCGTGTACTCCTCCATTTCACTAGGACTGATCGACTGGACACTGTAACTTGTACACATACACTGCTGTCTACAGACGTGCATATCAGGACCGACCATGTCCGTTACACATTACACTATCTGCATTGCTTTAGTGTAGTTTCCTGTCCCCACCCCTCAGACAGCGCACTGAATGGAATACTGTAAGTAGATAACGTAAACAACGTCAGATGAATGCAGTATGTGTAAGATGTACAGATAAATACACATAAATAAAGGGTACAGAGGAATAAAATTATTTAATTTCCACACTATTTTTGCTTGTAACTTTCGACTCGGTCATTTCCGGACCAGGGTTCCTTATCTCAAATTGATGCATGTGCCCTTCCCCATCATCCCTGAAAGTTTGTAACACTAGTCAGGAAACACCCTGTATATTTCTTCTTGTAAAGTTTTCTTTTGCGTGGAATAAAGTTAATAACGTACATTAAAAAATTTGTTCCAATTGAATTTTGTTTCCGACATTGCAAAGACTTCATGTTCTTCCAATTCTAGAACTCTGTTCTAGTACATACGAAACCCCCAACCAGATCTAGATAGACAACGCAAAGGATAGATCCGATAGATGGAAAAAGTAAACAAGCCCTAGCCCAGCTCCGCTCAATATTCCGCTATCAGATAACCTGTATCTCTCCTACTGGGACCTACCACAGATGTCCCCTCTTAGTACAGTGATGGGCCAATAATGTTACTTCCTCTTGCAGAATAGACCAGCCGTGGGAAGAACGTGACTCGCGAGACATTGTGGCTCGCAGTGATAGCTGTACATTTCACTTGCTTCTAACCTCCGCCAACCCCCACCCTCTCACTCACTGGTATCAAGCTCCGTTTCATTTGTATTTGTCTCTGACCTGTGAGTGGCATATGTCTCTCTCGAAGCCATGTACGAAAGTTCCAAGTAGGATGGGAAAGCGCATTTTTTTGCTGTCAATATGATGAGAATATTAAATGCATGATTTGTTCACAAGTATTACGAGGAAAACGGTTGTATAACATAAAACGGCATAATACTACATGTTACTGATGAATATTAAAAGGGTAAGTGTTATTGTTGTTATCATCATCATCTCTGTACGTCGATCCTTTTTCAGCAGATGTACGAATAATGCGGTTAGCTCTTCAATTTGAACTCATTGATTTACTATGTGATGTCAGATGAAAGCTAGACGCAAGGACTTGACAAAAGTTGAACTTTCAAATCTTTTCCAAAAAATAAATATCCGAAGCTTCGTTCTTTCGCTTGCTCTTTTGAAGCCATGTTTGCTACAACTTACGTTTGTGAAAAATTATTTTCAACAATTAAAATATTAAAACCAAATTTAGATCACGACTGAGAGACAAATACCTTCCTGACCAACTACGACTGGCAGTAAGTGACATAATTCCTGATTTTGAAACTCTGTCGCAGAGACATTCTGAAGACAGTTTTAGATTGTGATATTGTTAATTTATTGTTCATTTCGTTCTTCGTTATACGTACTAAACATTAGTTTGTAGCCTTGTACTGTATAAAATTATATTTAAGTGCTTGACGTAAGGAAAATGAAAATCCGTTAATAAGTCAGACAGTTACTTCACTTCCCCTTCGGGTGTCCGCCTCCCTCCATAGGTGCTATGCACGTTGCAGGTTACACAGTGGCTCGGCGCACGATTACATTTTGGCCACCGCTGGAATAGACAACAGTGGCGCCAACTTATATGGGCTCATGGGGCCAAGCCCACCCAATAATTTGTCGTGTTAATATTACTACCATTTTTATTTATGAGATTTATTTATTTTAACTCGTATCTCAACTATTTGAGCCCACCCAATTATTTTTCAAAAGTTGGCGCTACTGGACAACACTACATTCGTATCAACGGGATGTCCCTCTGAGAGAATTGAGATGATTATGTCTCTTCTGACACTCTATATAGCAGAAATTTCACATTAATTAGTGTTATGTAAAGTAGAGCAGAATTATCTGAAATGCTGGAGCACTGGCTTATCACGATGGAACCTTGGGTCCGTATTATGGAAGGTTCATACAGAATAAATTATTGCTTTTCAGTGCAGTTTATGCCTGTTTCTCTTGGCATAATAATTATAACATTCGTCCTTTCATGTCACCACAGGTGGAAATGCACAAATCTCATCACAGGAGCAAATGCAATGGGAAACTAGAGCACGTGTTGGTTTACCAGGTATTTCATCTGCGCACTGGATCAAATCCATGGATTTACAAATCGAAAATTCCACATTTTAACAAATGCATGATTAAATATACTTCACCAAGACAACTTGAATATCAAGTAAAGCATGATAATAGTAATAATAAAAAAAAACTAAATATTTCTGTTTTGTTATTTAGTCAAATGTCCGAAAACAGGTGTGAACTTCGACACCACTAAGGCATCATTCATGAAACAACGAAGCCAGGAGATAATGGGATAGGGTGGCCAGTTACTTTTCCCCCTCCATTGCATACATCGCTAAGTAGCAACATATACATAATCAGACTTCAAATGTAGGGGAGAGTCGGGTAGTATCGGACATCGGGTAATATTGAACAGTGAGTTTCTTTCATCTACCACACGATGATAGTACCTGATTGACATGGTTACGTTTCTGTGATGTCGCATAGAGAAACGTAACCATGTCATTCAGGTACTACCACATGGTGGTAGATGAAATAAACGTACTGTCCGATACTACCCGCTGTCCGATACTACCCGACTCTCCCCTAATCCCGCTATTAATACAAATTAGAATGTATTTGTTTATGACAGTCATAAATGTTCTAATTCAAACTCCTGTAAATTTTTTCTGTACTACATTTGGTGTATTTATAGTGTTCTTTTTGTATTGTAGTTTTAATTCTCTTGAATGTTAGAGAGAATCCCTATGGCCTTAACTCTGCCAGGTTAAGTAAAACTGCCACTATTATTATTATTATTATTATTATTATTATTATTATTATTATTATTATTATTATTATTACTTAAAATGGCTTTTAAGGAATCCGCAGGTTCATTGTCGCCCTCATAAAAGCCCGCCCTCGGTCCCTATCCTGTGCAAGATTAATCCAGTCTCTATCATCATATCCCACCTCCCTCAAATCCATTTTAATATTATCCTCCCATTTATGTCTCGGCCTCCCCAAAGGTCTTTTTCCCTCCAGCCTCCCAACTAACACTCTATATGCATTTCTGGATTCGCCCATACGTGCTACATGCCCTGCCCATCTCAAACGTCTGGATTTAATGTTCCTAATTATGTCAGGTGAAGAATGCAATGCGTGCAGTTCTGTGTTGTGTAAATTTCTCCATCTCCTGCAACTTCATCCCTTTTAGCCTCAGATATTTTCATAAGAACCTTATTCTCAAACACCCTTAATCTTTGTTCCTCTCTCAAAGTGAAAGTCCAAGTTTCACAACCATACAGAACAACCGGTAATATAACTCTTTTATAAATTCTAATTTTCAGACTTTTTGACAGCAGACTAGATGACAAAAGTTTCTCAACCGAATAATAACACATTTCTCATATTTATTCTGCGTTTAATTTTTTTCCCGAGTATCATTTATATTTGTTACTGTTGCTCCAAGATATTTGAATTTTTTCACCTATTCGAAAGATAAATATACAATTTTTATATTTTCATTTCGTAGAAGTTATTGTTATTATTATTATTAATATTACATTATTATTATTATTATTATTATTATCATTATTACTATTATTACTATTATATTTTAATGAAAAAATATTTTTTTTTTAACTTTTGAAAAGAGAAGAATTTGACAAGAATTAAAAATGTTTTGAACTTAATAAATTGTAAACTGAGGTAAATATGTGATGAATATTGCCTTATTCAAATGTTAATTAAGCTCCATTCAATATATAAAGCACTTTGTGTAAGGATTTGGAACTATCAATATTGCCGTGTCACTTTCAAGCAAGACATCAGAGTGTCGCCGAAGTTGAATGTTTTGTCCCTGCCTGAATTTGTGGAACCGTAGATCCAACTTCTGTGTGTGACCGTGGAATCGATTGGTCAAATGTAGTCGTGACGTAAGAACGAGGAGCAGAAACCGAAATAACGGACTGACTGGTCTCCAAACGACCACAGGAAACTCAATTCAACGTGCCAACCAACAGTGTAAGCCGGTTCTTAAACTGGTTTTGGTAACACACACAGCAAGAAATTTTAGTTTCTGAGGACATTACCGAATTGCTTAAATTATTCACCATGATTGACTATACCTGAGGATTCGCAGTTGGTGAAACCTGTTGGTATACGGAGTTGTTTTTAATAAGATATCGGTAAGGTACTATACTGGGTGTTCATTTCAAAGTGTGTCATGACGTCACTCTTGTGAGTCAGCGATTTGAGCGAGTTTCAGCTTTTATGTCAGAGAAGTTGCCTGTTAATCAAGGCGTTCAATCTGAACTTGAGAACATGTACGGTATAACTTGAACGTCGTAGCAAAAGATGGCGGTCTGCACTGTCTGTGTGCTACCATAACCTCTTTAGAACTGTGTTTTGCGCGGGAAAGTCGTACGCAGGGTATTTGTTATCTTCGGTTGCGTACGGCAACATTCCACAACACAAATCAAATGCTCCGCGTTTATGTTGACTGTCGAAGTTAATGTCAACAAATACGTAAGAAATCGTCTTAACCCTCTCCCCATATCCTGACAGTAAGGAAAAAATCCACCTCAGTACATGTTTCCAAACAGTTCACATTCCTGCCACTACCGGCGATACCGTACATATCAGTAAGTACTCTTCAGAATGAACGCCGTACTTGCTATGCAACTTCTCTGACACATAGGTAATACACCTCTGCGGAAGTGTAGGAAGATTGAATTCTCTAGGCTCTTCGACTAGCCACATGACGGCATACAGCGAGCCATGACACAGTTTGAACTGAACACCCAGTATTCTTATTTCCATTTCTGTCTATAATTTTGAATTTTCTCTAAAATTGGGTCAATATTTAATTCTTTCAAAATACCCAAATTTATCTTCTTGTCTATGTATAGCCAGCAGTTCTTCTTAAAAATTCATTTCATTGGCAGTGATTCGGTGTTCATCACATTTTTACGTATGGTCCAATCTTCACTTCCATACATGTGAACAGATCTCGCCAATGTTTTATAGGCTATAATTCTTGTATGTTTTTGGACAAGAGAAGGTTTGAAAAAGTTATTAATGGTATTCATTGCATAGTTAAAGTAATTCAATTTTGTAGAAATATCTTTTTCTTGTTCATAGCTTAAATGATAACCCAAATATTTTAAACATGTGACCTGTTTTACAGCTTTATTATAAAGGCAAATTTTGCTGCAGAGATGATCTTTTTTCCGATGAATCCCATTACTTTAGTTTTATTAACTGAAATTTCCATCTCGTATTCCTCAAAATGAGTTACAATTTGAAAACAGAAAGCTGAAACTTCCCAGGCCGAGTTTTTTCTACTTGGTTATTTAACGACGCTGTATCAACTTCTAGGTTATTTAGCGTCGATGGAATTGGTGATAGAGAGATGGTATTTGGAGAGATGAGGCCGAGGATTCGCCATTCATTACCTGAAATTCCCTTTACGATTTGGGAAAACCTCGGAAAAAAACCAATGAAGTAATCAGCCCGAGCGGGGATCGAATCCGGGCCCAAGGACTGAGTTACTTATTTTTATTGATTTTTAACACATATGTTTAAGTAGATTATAAAAAATACTTACAGAAATGTTTTCTTCAGTTTACGGACAACCACAGAAACTGGATAATAAGATTTTGGAACCTTGTACTTCATATCATGTCTGAAAACTGTAATAATGCATGAATGAGTGAACGTGCCAAAGAACACAGTTATTCGAAGTTGATGATGATGATGATGATGATGAAATGTAATGTCTTATTTAACGACGCTCCCAACTGCCGAGGTTATATCAGCGTCGCCAGTGTGCCGGAATTTTGCCCCGGAGGAGTTCGTTTACATGCCAGTAAATCTACACACATGAGCCTGTCGTATTTAAGCACACTGGTGGTGGTGGTGGTGGTGGTGGTGGTGGTGGTGGTGGTGGTGGTGGTGGTGGTGGTGGTGGTGACGACGAAGAAGAATTTGGCCTAATAGTAATAACTATCAAAATCTGTGACGACCTAGAATAAGAAAACGAAAACAGAAGTGTTTCCAAGAACTCCAACTCAACACAACTGATGGTACTGCTGAAATGAAGGATTGTAGTGAGTGACTCCGACACTGTGCCATGTGGCACTTGACTGGCAGTTCCGCAAGCGGCGGAGGAGGAGGAAATGAAATGACGTCAGCACATGCGAAAAGCATTGAGAATGGCGGGAGGTTACAAACTGGAATAAACTGTATAGCAGAGAGTAAATTTCGTGTCGTAAGCCGTGTTTAACTGCAGCGGAATACAACTCGAAATTACAGTTCTAGTCCTGCAGACCACACTACTAGTAACTCCTAGTAGAATTTGTAATACTAAATGACACAAGTTCCGAAAATGACACCCTGAAACAAATAGGTTTTAAGCTAAAGGACTTGGCGAAGTCGCATGTTTTAATGAAGAATTCTTAGCAACGTAACTAAACTTGTTTTTGCCTTGTACAAACTTCTGAGGAGTTTTCAAAATTCAGTCGTCCTATAATTTTCTCGATCTTATCTTCATTTCACTTGATATTTCATTCCATATAAATTGTCCAACAACCATCTTCATCCGAGCCACTCTACAGATTCTTCTTCTTCTTCTTCTTCTTCTTCTTCTTCTTCGTATGACAGGGCCTCTAACTTGCCGCTACTCTTCCCGATTAAACGAGCGGGGCTCATATAGGTCGTTAGTACCGAGAATCAAAAATCACTTACGCCCGGTTTCTGGAAGGACAGTTACCTGTACAAACAGAGTTATCTATGATTTAACATGCTTATATGTTTAAAACGAGTTTTCGAAATAACAGTTATCGTTATCTTTACAGTTATCTGTGTTTCAACTGGTAACTATACCTCGGCCTGTAGTTACCTGGCTGTTAGTACTGATTCGAACAAATACCGACATGCGGCGCTACTGCATTACTGCTTCGTAAACTATAATAACTGATATTGAATAATAATATTGACTTCAGTAAATTAATTTACTATATTATCTGTATAGTTTTATAATTTTGGCGTTTTATTTACGTAACTTACGGTAAATGTTTTACTTTCTATGAGATATTACGATAATAATGTGTGTTTATAAAGACAATTTCGAACATCAACTTCAGACATTTCGTCATCAACTTCAGACTGTATGTCGTCAGTCAAGAAATATTTTATTTTTGGGTGTTATACCAATGCCAATGGCACTTCGGGCTCTGAAAGTTGATTTGAATACATGAAAGCCTTCATATGGGCGAATGTAAAATATTTTAATATGAATAATTTCGAGGGAAAAATTGTTCCGGGGCCGGGCATCGAACCAGGGACCTTTCGTTTAACGTACCAACGCTCTACCAACTGAACTACCCGGGAACTCTACCCGACACCGATCCAATTTTTACCTCTATATCCACAGACCTCAAAGTGGGCTGACAACCGTCAAGCAACCAACTTCGAGTGCACACTAACTCCGTGTGACTTAAATTGTGGTTTCTGTTAACGAACAGTGACGTGTATTATGCAAATCAAGATTTCAGGTATAACTCCCTGTAAAGTTGATTTGAATAATTTCGGAGTTAGTGTGCACTCGAAGTTGGTTGCTTGACGGTTGTCAGCCCACTTTGAGGTCTGTGGATATAGAGGTAAAAATTGGATCGGTGTCGGTTAGAGTTCCCGGGTAGCTCAGTTGGTAGAGCGTTGGTACGTTAAACCAAAGGTCCCTGGTTCGATGCCCGGCCCCGGAACAATTTTTCCCTCGAAATTATTCAAATCAACTTTACGGTGAGTTATACCTGAAATCTTGATTTGAATATTTTAATATGTTTATCAATATGGCTGCCATAGCCACCACAGCTGAATATGGTTGCAGTTTTGAAGCAGAAGTTACATCTAGCTCTCTCTCCACTAGTATTATTTACCTCGATAATCACGCCAAATACCAACAATTATTGTTTTTTTAATCATATTACATTTGAGTTGGAAGTGTAGGCTATATGTACACTATCGTTTATCACACGGTTCTTTAATTAAAAAGTTTTGCACCTACTAGTAAAGAGCTCACTGTGTACCTATCAGCCATATTACTACTGAAAACTTCTGCAAACAAAAGTAACTATAAATAACTAAAAAATCACCAACAAAATACTAATGGAGACATCTATGGACGACAACAGATACTGAACTTGAAGTTACCTCAACTGTTAGTTACAAGCGCTGATAAATCAACATTTAACTTTCCGGAAACTCGTGAAATTTATCAGTGCAGTTAAATTTATAAGAGCAGCTAAGTACTGAGAGTTAACTGACGTGTACTGCCCGTGCCTCACTTCCTGAGCTGTTTCTTTGCGGGGCGAGAGGCAGAGGGAGTGAGTGGGAGGTCCTGGGTACCGCATGTGCCTACTACCCTACGTTCAACACATCGGCCTTTTCAGGATTCCTTTCGTCAGCTATGGAGCAAGATCAGCCATGGACAAGTGAATGTATAGGCTGTCTCCTCACAAAACAAATTATGTCCTACTTATCAATTCCTGTAACTAAACACTAATACCAGTTGTAGGCTACAGTCTCTACTTGAGATTATCGACTTAATGGCTATTACGGTTGTCACGTGTACAACACATCTGTAAACTCTTTCCTCTATGGCAGTGTTCCTCAAACGTTTTTCCACCGCGAAACCCCTTTTAATCTAAAGTGTAACTGCAGAAACCTTGTAATATTTTATTAGTATTTAATAGTTAACAGACAAGTGAGAGCTAGTATCTCTAATTCTGTTCAGTGGGACGAATGTATTTGCTTTTTAAGCCTACAATCTAGTTTTATGGCGGAAAGTTGTAGTCTCATTTATGCTATACTTCTGCATTTTGTCTTTTCGGTATTTTGTTTTAGTGGACACATACGCAGAGAATCCAGTGATGAAAGTGGTATTATGGGTATTTTCCGTTTTAGATGTTCATTAGGCCTAAACATAGTATTATTACGCATATTATTGGAATATTATTATTACGCATATTCTTGGATTATTATTATTATTATTATTATTATTATTATTATTATTATTAGTAGTAGTAGTAGTAGTAGTAGTATTATTGTTATTATTATTATTGTTATTATTATTATCGGTGGTTTCATGTTATTATTGATTCATAGTTTCGTAACATTTATATATTTTTATAGTATCCACTAAGTATAAAATAGCCACCGGTGCAGCCCAGTCGGCTAAGGCGCTTGCCTATCGATCCAGAGCTGCGCTCGGGAGCGGGTTCGATTTCCTCTTGGGCTGATTACCTGGTTCGATTTTTTTCCCCGAGGTTTTCCCCAACCGTAAGGCGAATGTCATGTAATCTTTGGCGAATCCCCGACCTCATCTCGCCAAATACCATTTCGCTATCATCAATCCCATCGATGCAAAATAACCTAGTAGTTGATACAATTTCGTTAAATAGCCAAGTAAAAAAAGTATAAAACAAAATTTAAAATCATATTGGGCTCACGGAATCCCGGAACATACTTTGAGAAATGCTGCTCTATGGCAATTCAGCAATTGTCCAGACTGAACGAAGAGTGGCCTAGTGTGTACTTACATCGCCATGTCATCAGCGATAATAGCGATAGTGGTAACCACGCTTAGAGTATCCAGTATTATAAACAGTAAAAACCCTTGCAATGGCATAGGAGAGTGTTTTCAGCACATGTAATATGCTGCCGTGCCACACGCTGCAGCTGCCGTGCCGGTCCGAGCAGACCTAAGAGGCGTGGTTATAAGCACTAGGGAGCTCTCGGTTCAGGACGTGAGACACGGGCAGTACCAGAAACCGGCCATTAGGTTGTCAGAAACTGTCCAGAGTGCATAACTGCAATTTCTTCTCCGACTTAAAGTATTCCTAACACTTCTTAGATCATAATATTTGACATAATATTCACTTAGTATATTTTCAAGCACATTTATACGGTCATTCAAGTGTCATGAAAGAAGTGAAAGTCCCGTAATTTTCATGAAAACGTAAATTTACAGAAAAATGGTAATACAGTTCTGTTCATAAAAGATTGGGGTTTATTTTCGCAGGAACTTCTGTTTCCATTTTTGACACTGGTTGAACAGAAGTAAATTTTCTTTCAGCGCATTGTTTTATCGTATCCATGTCTGAACATGTTCGAAAAGAGAGTTAGATCTGTTTTAACTAAACTCTCACCGCATGGATGAAATTTAAAGAATACTGGGGCATCGTGACAATGATCGAACGAAACTCGAGTCAAGTGCAATGGTCGTTATTCAGCACTTGAACCGGTAGGTTCGTGTAACAAGCACTCATGGTGCTTGTTTATGACAACACTGGACACAAAAATGGTAAATTGACATGTTTCTAGTATTCGATTAGAGCATTGAAACATTTCCATTTACTTCGGAGGAATTCTTTCTTTAAAGATGTGCTTCCCTACATTGCCTATTTAAACTGAAAAATATATAAAAGATAAATATATTTTCCTAATTATTAAAATCGATTTGAGGGAGGTGGGATATGATGATGGAGACTGGATTATTCTTGCACAGGATAGGGACTGATGGCGAGCTTATGTGAAGGAGGCAATAAACTTGCGGGTTCCTTAAAAGCCATTTGTAAGTAAGTAATTATAAAAATGTTTTGTGTACAATCCAAAGCAAGGATATATATCTCTTTATTGAATACAAAGTGAAATATCTAATTTATTTATAACTCTTATATCATTAAATGAAATTTAATCTGTCGCACGATAGCCCATATAGGGTCAACCAGCGAATGCTGACGTCACGTGTTCATTCTTCCGTCCAGCTGAAAGATCGGGCAACCAGTACAGGATATAGCTCGCTTACGAAACCGGACTTCGCTATTCATTACAACTCATGTTCCTCGGTCATCACCGGTCCCATATCCTGGCTGAAATGTCATGAGAAAATTTCTTACTTCATGAAGACTCGAACCAGTTTTAATTCCGTATCACCAGCATAAGTCATTATGCCTTAGACCACGCAGGTACGGCGCTGAACTCTCTCAGATCGTTGTTCAAGAAAGGAAAATAAGAATAGTTGCGATTTTTCCTCAAATCTCTCCATAGGTCTTATGACTAGCCTTCTTCTGTGTCTTTCAAGTGATGCGTTTAGTATAGATTCCAGGCGTTTCCCTGGTTCTAGATAACTTCGCCGCTTTCTATGTCCTATGTGCTACGTACATTCAAGGCAGTCCGGAAACTTATTGATTGCACTTTGTACCTATGTCTTGAAATGTACAGAGTGATCTTTTTTTTAGAACCAAACCATATTTCTCACCCGCAATTAACAAACAAATTAGGACTACATGGTAACATTCGTACAGGAGACTTCCATTAGTTAATGTGAAACAAGAGCACAACACAAAAGGAGCTGTATGTGTTTTTGTGAAAATAAACTAATATTTCTGACTTTTTAATAATGGTATATATTCACTACCGATGCCGGAAAAACTGTCTGCAAAGAGTATAGTGTATAAAGACGTGAGAAAAATGCAATAACTTGTTTTGCATTATGTTATAAGTATAGTTTAGTAAATCAGGGTTCCTTACTCACAACATTAAATTTAACAATTAATTAATGCGTATCTTTTAACAAATAACAGCTGTGGCTCAACTGGTAGTGTTCCAGGCTACAAATGCAGCAGACCTCGAATCGATTTCTGGCAGTAAAGTGGAGGGAAACTCCCTTACAAAGTACTAAATTTATTTCCACTGCTCGTATTTAAAGCTTATATTACGTTGGCTTAAGCAGTGGCCTTCCTCTATCCTCACTATTCTTCGTCTTCATTGTCCTTCACAGGTGGACAAAAGGGTAAAAACTTCAAAAGTGATCATGACAATGAAGGCAGTGATGACAAACTCAAAGTAGAAAAAGATGAATGGATTAGAATACATTTTGAAGCTAGAACAAACAAAGGACAAATATTTTTAAAAAGAAATAAAAGACATTGATTTTAATAACACAAATTCAACTTCGAAAATATCATAACAACTCAGAAAGAAGTATAGATTTAACCGTATTAACCGTAATGTATTTATTTGTATTCACATAAATATAAAACTAAAAGATCAGACAATATAACCTATCTTGACAGAACCTAAACTAACGAACAAATTGTTACATACATATAGATTCACATTGATAAAATATTGCTCTTAACATATTTACATCATTTACACCTATAAAATACAACATAGAGTGTAACATTTACAGAAATGATGCAAAACATCAGGTTAATAATGGAATAATACATTTCGTAAATATATTGAAACGTTACTAAGCAAAAACCAAAGAATGAAAAAAAAACTGTACACCCACACGTACACACGCACACACTGCTAAAAAACTTACTGGGCCATATTCATAGACATTTTTAGAGCGGGTTTTCGGTGGATTATCAGCGTTTTTCGTATTCATAAACCAGTGTTAGCGATAGGATATGATTTGAATTCTGTACTAGTAACCAGTGGATAGCCGGGGCTAGCTTAGTACGCTCGTAGCGCGTGCTGCGAAATGTCTATGAATAGCACCCACTGTGTTTATACAGGGAATGAATCTCGCTCACATTTGCAGTAGAACAATATGTTGTTTCTCAAACGTCTTCCATACTGCCGATGTGGCCCTGTTGCATGCAGTAAGAGTTGTTAACTGAACATGATGTTAGGATACAATTAATTGTGATACTTAACCACTCATTTAAAGTTTGTGTGACTGCAACCTGTGTATATTTTTGTGTGGCTTTAGTTTGTTTATAGTGTTTCTGTTTCTCTCTTTATTTCTTGTGTAGCTTTGCTTTGTATATAGTGTATTTTTTTCTGTTTATTTCTATTATTGTATTTGTATTCCTGGTGTTGTGGAAGAGAAGGCCTGATGGCCTTAACTACACCAGAATAAATAAATAAATAAATAAGTAAATAAATAAGTAAATAAATAAATGAATAAATAAATGAATTAATTAATTAATTAATCAATGAATGAATCAATGAATGAATCAATGAGTAAATGAATACATAAATAACTAAATAAATAACTAAATGAATAAATAAATAACTAAATAAATAAATAAATACATACAAAAATAAATAAATAACTAAATAAATAACTAAATAAATAAATAACTAAAAAAATAAATAAATAACTAAATAAATAAATAACTAAATAAATAACTAAATAAATAACTAAATAAATAACTAAACAAATAACGAAATAAATAACTAAATAAATAAATATGATGCACTCCAAGGGGGCCGTTGGTCGCGCAGGTTGCCCGTTTTGTATGCCCATTTCCTGGCTGCTCGCGCCCTGAATAACGAGATCGGTATGAAATTCCTAGCCCTGGTTATAAGGTGATTTCTTTTGCAGTAGCTAGATGCCAGCATAGTGAAAGTGATAAAAGTTGTAATCTTGAAAGTGCATTAGGCTAATCAATCCGTTTGTAGTACGTGATCAGGGCTTCTAGCTGTCATGGAGTTAAGAAACGCAATAGTAATATCGATATAACTACAATAAAAAAGAATAGAAGGGATACACAGATCTACAGACAATTGAATATTCTTAATACTCGCTGTAAAATATTTTTTCCGGGTTTTTCCCCCCTCAAAGCATTAAGAGCAAATGGTGAGTAATTTTCGGTGCTGGACTCTGGACTCATTTCGCCGGCATTATCATCTTCGTCTCACTCAGACGCTAGATAACCATAGCTGTTGATAAAACGTGGTAAAAGAACGAACATTTTTTGTTCGAACAGAATATTTCATATTGAAATTTTAATAGTTTCCATCATTTAATAAGAACGCTAATGACGATAAGAGGACACTGTGAAATTGTGTAGTTATCAAAATTTCAGGAAATTAAAAACGTCTATTTTTTAATCTAGTTAGTTCTTCAAAGTATGCACAATATTTATGGAAAGAAATTACGAGAGTGCGACATTTTATTTTCAGGATGCTAGCTGCAACATTCAATTTCCGTCCCGCCGCTATACAATACGTCTATGTTCAATTTCACTTGTTTACACATTCATTGAGAGCGCTTTGTAAATAGCTTGCAGGTTTTTGTCTGGTATTTGTTATTCGATTGATGATAATAATAAAATATGAGACGCAAGCAATGCTTGTTTTCAGCGCTACTGATATGAGCAACAAATTTTGTTTTACTACTGTTGTTACTATTACTAAAATGGCTTTTGTAGCTAAGAATTATTCAAAGTATGCGAACTAAGTTCCAGCAGAGAATAGTAGAATTAATGCCCCATCGTCATCATCATCATCCCCTCCTTCGTCGTCGTCATCGTCATCATCGTGATCATCAATTATCATCATCATCAGTCCACCGCTGTGGATTTAGGCCTACGCTTAGCACGCATAGAAAATTAACGAATTAAATTTCCGTCACAATTTAAATGCGTTTTGAATCAGTTAATTTTGTACTTTATCATTAAAACAAAGCGTTTTTCGAAGAAATGACAAAGGAATATTTTTTTCGACTCGTTCTTCGTGTTGATATCTTACCACTCATAGGTTTCAATACCCAATAGTTTTACCATGAATGGGGTCCTAACGTCAGATACAAATTACTATTTTTTTTTCGGGTAAACCGTTATTCAAGTACCAAAATGACATTTGACTTTTCGGTTACTTAAAACCTAAAGAGTCTGTTCTTAAAATTAATGCAGTTATACCCCTTTCACCCTGTATACATCAGTAGATAGTAAGCTGAGATATGGAAGCCTAAATAGAAAATTAATATTTATTGCTTTAACATTTTAATTCTAAATCTTTTACTCGGAAATATTTCTTTGCCAATAGTACCCATGTGTTTCCCTCTCTTTTGAGAAACCATTTACTTAAGCCTATAATTTTCAAGTATATTTTATTTCTGTGTACCACTGTAAGTAACGGTACTGTTTCCGTGACGAATATTTGGCGATCTTCACATCGGAACCACAGATTCCTTTTAAAATTGAGTCAGGGTTTCGAACCATACGATCTTTTTACTAAGTTATTATCGACGCTGTATCACAAATGGAATTTATACAGGGACATCATTTTACTTTTACTTCAATTTTTATTGTACCTGAGTTTTTGAATGTACTTCACTCCCATCCCTTCTACTAAGTTCCAACTCCACACAGAACCAACACCGCAGATAGTAAGCAGTACTGAGTTACTGAGTATAGTACGTTCCAGAAATATGTTCGCGTTTTCCAGTGACGAAAGAGCTTTCAATATTGAATCATATTTTCGCACAGGTACTGTCCGTTTGCCTACGTCGCATCCCGATTTCCCCCACCTGCTTCTGCTCGCCCCTCTGTAATACCTGGGCTGTCTTAGCTCTTTTCTGAAAACATTAATTTCTCTTAGGAATTGGACGTTTACGTAATATTATACAGCTGTTTAATTTAACTTAAATAAAAGGGCCTCGTTAAGTAATTAACTGTCACGTGATTTCCTCCCTTTCTACAATCCTGCGGCATAACCACTTGGACGGACAGTAGATAGCATGTCTGAGTAATTTCATATTTTCGGGTCTGGCAGAAGTGAAGATTGAATTTACAGTACGTAGAGTAGGTACAGAATTATTTCAACATGAGTTACTAGTACGAAGGACGAAACTGGCAATTGGAATTAGATGCAATAATCTATAGTGCGATAATATGCACAAAAGAACTGAAGCCTGTATCGAAATGAACGGCCACCATTTTCAAAATGGTGTTTAAATATTCATATTATGATTATTTTTCAATTTAACTTTTTTCTCTATATTGTACGCTAATGTGCTGTAGACAGTATAATGAATACGTTCGCATGGATAACTCACTTCGTGAGTAAAAACACTTATTCTTAATACAGTACTGTACTTTGATTAAAGAAAAACCTAATGAAAATTATCAAACTCAAAATCGCGATATTTCGTAGTTTACGTAAATGGATGAACTGCTTTTCTTCCATCCTATACCTAGTAGAGTGATTTGTGTTTTACGCCAGTATCATCGAACTCCAGTCTTGGAGGGGGGGAGCAAGCGGTGTTTCCGGTTCTCTGAAGGTATAGACAGGTTAATATAAAAAATGTTAGTAAAAATAAAATGATGTCCCTGTACATTCTACACCAATATTTTTTAAATGCTGTAGGTCTATATGTTTTCATAATACTTTTATGTAGTCTACTGTATATTTCGAGAGAGCTTGCTTTTATTTGACAGCCGTTCCAATATCGTGACTATCCACGGAGTCGATAGTATCGGAGAAAACTGAATGGTGCGTAGAATTTTTCATCGGGGAAATCTCTCTGGCTTATATTTCAGCATATCATGTTTTTCATACAAGTTAAAGTTCATTATTCCGACGTCAGGTGTTTTCTTGTGAAGTGTGAGGTGAGAGGAAAAGAAAGAAATTGAGGGCTTCCCAGGTATAATGAAAACCAAATTCCCTAGATAAAAAAGGGCTAAGCTGAACTCCAATTACAAATAAAATATTGCACAAGCGAGATGTGAGAAAAATCTATTTCTTTACAAGTAAAGGCTGGTTCACAATAAAACGGGAACGGAAACGAGAACGAGAACGGAAATAATGTTAAAATAAATGTATTTAAATGTGAGCATTCACAATAGTTAATTGTGAATACTCACATTTAAATACATTTATTTTAACAATATTTCCGTTCTCGTTCTCGTTGTCGTTTCCGTTCCCGATTCATTGTGAACCAGCCTTATGTCGCTCCACTCATCTGTCGACGTTCTTTCCTTGCATTGGTCCATGTATTCCCTTTTCAATGAGTATCGTTATTTCTCTCTAATCTTCCATTTTTTTAGTAGGTTATTTTACGACACTTTATCAACATCTTATGTTATTTAGCGTCTGAATGATATGAAGGTGATAATACCAGTAAAATGAGTCCGGAGTCCAACACCGAAAGTTACCCAGCATTTGCTCATATTGGGTTGAGGGAAAACCCCGGAAAAAACCTCAACTAGGTAACTTGTCCCGACCGGGAATCGAACCCGGGTCACCTGGTTTCGCGGCCAGACGCGCTGACCGTTACTCCACAGATGTGGACTCTTCCATTTAGATACCAACGCAATGCGATTTATGGCGATCTGCACTTTTAAATTATTTGTTAATTTCTGTACTTAGTTGTGTTTCATTGTAATCTTTTCTTACTTGGTTATGCAACAACGCTGTATCAACTACTAGGTTATTTAGCGTCGATGAAATTGGTGATAGCGGGATGAGGCCAAGGATTCGCCATAGATTACCTGACACTCGCCCTACGGTTGGTAAGCACCTCGGAAAAAAACCCAACCAGGTAATCAGCCCAAGCGGGAATCGAACCCACGCCCGAGCACAACTCCTGATCAGCAGGCAAATGCGCTACCGCCTGAGCCACGCCGGTGGCCTTCAATGTAATTCATAACTACATTTTTAATATTGAGGGGTGCACAATTGATCGTTATTGTAAATATAAATTTAATATTAATTGTAATTGTATTCTTAATATTGTAGTTGTAATCCCCTGGTAGAGGGGAGGAGAAGGCCTCATGGCCTTATCTCTATCAGATTAAATAAATTTTGTCCCGCAGGAATTCTTTTACATGCCAGTAAATCTACTGATATAAGCCTGTCGGATTTAAGCACACTTAAATGCCATCGACCTAGATCAAGATCGAACCCGCAACCTTGAGCACAGGTCAGCGCTATACCGACTGCGCTACCCAGGCCAACTCCTACCCTGTTCAACATCTACTTAAAACGATGAAAGAGTAATGGAACGGAGAAAAATTCTCTCCGGCGCCGGGATTTGAACCCGGGTTTTTAGCTCTACGTGCTGATGCTTTATCCACTAAGCCACACCTGATACCCACCCCGGCATCGGAAAGAATCGTCTCAGATTAAGTTCCAACTCTTGGGTTCCCTCTAGTGGCCGCCCTCTGCACTACGTCATAGATATCTATGAACGTAGGACTGAAGTCCACACATGTGCTGAGGTGCACTCGTTATGAGTGACTAGTTGGCCGGGATCCGACGGAATAAGCGCCATCTTTCGCATATCATATATATTATTTTATGCTCGACCATGCCGAAATGTAGTAATTATACACCTGGTAGCAGACCTTTAATGCATGTCATTAAAGTACACCTACTCATTAAAGGTCAGGTCTTTCAGCCAATGACGACTCAGCTTACAACTGTTCAGCCAATGACAGGTCAGCTTTCTACCGTTATAAAACCGCAAGTATCGATTATTCTCGGATATGCAATCGAAAGAGAATTAGCGAAAAGTCACGGAGGCTGGAAATCCAATACTGTCGCAGAAGGTTATGTTCTGTTACTATAATAATTAGCGTTAATTGTAAATAATATTCAAATAAATTCAATTTGTCATCTCGTTTTTCAATGTCTAATTTTATTTCAATGTTATCTCTGTAGGTTCTTATGGCCTAGCAAGGTCAATGTGCACATCTGTTCTTCGGAAAAAAATCAATACTTTCGCGTCTGCGCACATCTCACAACATACGGGACATTGCTCCAGGTCAGATACAATAAAATTAATAATATGAAGTTAGAAATATGGTCGAGCATAAAAAGTCGTATGAAACTCGCCTATAATGGTAATTAAGAAGCTCTTATGAAAATTATGAAACTCGCTTGCGCTCGTTTCATAAATATCCATGCTCACTTCTTAATTACCTTCATTATAGGCTCGTTGCATAATGTACTATTAATGTACCGAAGTACGTGCGTATGATGACGCAGAATATCTGCATGGAAATATCATATGTACTTCGGTACATTAAAATAATATATATCTACTTAAAAGATTCAGTGAAGAATAGTTTTCAGAACATGGGAGAAGTGATATTAGGAGGAAGAAGAATAAATTGCATACGATTTGCTGATGATATGATATTGTTAGCAGAGGAGGAGATAATGATACTAAGGGATATGCTACTGGAACTGCATGGCAACTGTGAGCAGTATGGGATAAAGATAAATGCAAACAAGACAAAGACCATGGTCATAGGAAGAAAAGTGAAGATGGTAAACTTGTGAATTTTAAATGAGACAGTAGGGCACATGGATAGCTTCAAATACTTGGGAGTACTACAAGCAGTAACATGAGCACCGGCCAGGATGTCGAAAGGAGATTAGCAATGGCAAAGAAAGGTTTCAATAGATAAAGGAGCATCTTCTGCGAACCTCTGGAAAAAGAACTAAGGAAGAGACTACTGAAGTGCTTTGTGTGCATTGTATAGAACAGAAATATGAATATTACGACGAAGTGAAGAGAAGCGAATAGAAGCATTTGAAATGTGGATATGGAGAAGAATGAAGAATGTGAAATGGACAAACAGAATAAGAAACGAAGCAATAATATGATATGCGTATATAAGCACTTAGTATTTCAGACGGCACTCATTCCGTCGGATCCCGGCCACTTAGTCACTCGTAATGAGTGCACCTCTGCACATAGTGTGTTGGACATTGTGCCACTGTCACACATCTGTGACACAGTGCATGAGCGTTGGCCACTAAAGGGAAACTATGAAGTGGAACTTAAACTGAGAGGATTCAATCCGGCATCGGAATTGGAATCCGGTGTGGCTTAGTGGATAGAGCATCAGCACGTAGGCTGGAAATCCGGGTTCGAACCCCGGTGCCGGAGAGAATTTTTCTCCGCTCCATCGATCCATCATACGGTACGAAATGTTCCATATAAAATAATTTTTATCTCGAAAAGGAAGCGAAAACGAGCAAAATTGTATTAAACTTTCCCCCCCCCCCCGGATATGTATGGTAAGACTTTCCTGTGTTAAATTTCAACGTACCTCGTTTACATGTTTCGACCTATTTATGGGTCATCTTCAGAACTGGTCGTTGTTGGTCTTGGCGCCACTTGTTCTGTTTCCTGTGAGGGTGTGTTCCTGTGGTATAGTGTAGAGTCAAAGAGTGTGCGTGTTTTGAAGTTGAGTTGAATGTTGAGAATTTCGTTGGGGTGTGTTTTTGTGTGCTTGTATGTCATATTGTTCTAATGTGTTTAGTTTCTGGCTTTTTGGTTGGATGTGTAGTATTTCCGCGTCTGTGTTGATGTCTCTGACACACAAAAACACACCCCAACAAAATTCTCAACACATAACTCAACTTCAAAACACACACACTCTTTGACTCTACACTATACCACAGGAACACACCCTCACAGGAAACAGAACAACTGGCGCCAAGACCAACAACGACCAGTTCTGAAGATGACCCATAAATAAGTCGAAACATGTAAACGAGGTATGTTGAAATTTAACACAGGAAAGTTTTACCATACATATTCCGAAGTGATAACAGTGTTAAAAGTTGTGTAATCAAGATGTATAAACGTTTTTGTTTGAAATATCTCAAAGAATAACCCTCTGAAATTAATGACATTACTTACTGTTCACCCTGTATGTGAAAAGGAATAAGTAATCTAAATTTTTCTCTCTGAAAACCGTTTGAAGCTTCTTTGGAGACACCGGGAAAGTATATGTGATGCTTTTGGGTGGAAGACAATGTATTCAGCGAAGACTGTTCCGTGTGGAGTCGGATGTCTGTTGGATGCACTGAGCTGAAGCCACTGTTCACTATTCATAGTGCTCATGAATAGTGCAACAGTATATTCCTCCTTCCTACTGCTATCAACTTGAAATCCGCGAGAGAAGGGGTTGAGGTGCTTAAGGTAAGGACTGTCCAAACTCAACTCGGCATTACGAACTTCCCATTCTCAACAAAAATACACATTTTCCAGGCCAATACGAAATGAATGAAAAATGTTTTATTATTTATAATACAGAATGTAAAAATACTGCCGCAACAGTAGGCTATGACACACAAAGTGAATACAAACGTAACTAGGATAAAATTATCCAAGAGTGGTGCAAGATGCTGCATGGCTATTTTAAATTAAATAGAACATCACAAATAGACTCCCTGATTTTTCCAGATAATTTGGTTTTAATAGCGCCCACAGAAAATGGTCTACAGTACTCTGTACATAATTTGAATATAATCGAAAAGCAATATAATATGGAAATTAATACAAACTAGACAAAAGTGATGACCTTTTGTGGAAAATTCCCGGTATCGAGCAAAACAGTTTTGGACAATGAAGTTTTGGAAAGAGTAAATGAGTTTACATATTTGGGTTATAATTTGTCATTTGAGAAATAACTAAATATATTTACTTACTTACAAATGGCTGAAGGATGCATTGGAAGGAATGGTGAACGGAAGAAGAATTCGAGACAGATGAAGATGTCAGGTGATAGAACAACATTAAGATAAATGGATCGTATGCGGAGACTAACAAACATTCTGATGGGGGCAGATAAAAAAAGTTAATTTTTATCTTTCACCATGCTAATAATGTCAAAAGAAGTGCTTATACAAATTTTGGCCACTCGACCGTAATTACGAGGCCGTCCAGAAAGTGGTTTTACAGAAAAAAGAACAATTGCACGGAAAGATTTATTGAAACAGGTACAGAAATTGTTGCGCCATTTGTCAACACGTCCCCCACTGGAACTGAGACATTTGCCATACCGTGGGATCAATTTTTGTATCCTTGTGTCGTAGAAGTCAGACGCCTGGGATCGGAACCAGCGTTTGACAGCCGTCTGCACCTCTCTATCGATCCCATGATATGACAAATGTCTCAATGCCGGTGGGGAATATGTTGAAAAATAACTCAACAATTTCTATGTCTGTCCCAATAAATTTTTTCCAATGAAATTGTGTTTTCTTTCTGTTAACGGCCCTCGTAATTGCAGTCGAGTGGCCAAAATTTGTATAAGCACTTCTTTTGACATTATTAACATGGTGGGAGAAAAAAATTTAACTTTTCCATCAGAATGTTTGCCTAGAGGAAGGCGGAAAATAAGAGCGATTGGAAGAAGTGAAAGACTCCTTAGGCAGAAAACTATGAATGAATGAAAACACATATCAAAGATTGTTTCAGAGGTTTTTTTTATTTATATTAAATATCAATATTAAAGGAGTGTTAACATTTTGGACACTTTGCTTTGTACATCCTTGTTTTACGCAAATACGCAGCTCTTCGGAATGGAAGGCAGAGATCTTAAATTCAATAAACCCTTATCGATTGAAATTCCATACTTGCCTTTTATATAACGTATAAATACAGAGAGAATGGACTAAAATCGGGAAACACGGATAGCAAATTAAATAAAGTACAAATTCAGTTGAGTCTTTCAGATTCTAAGTCGATATATTTTATTAAAGACTACCTCTTGCAAAAGTGGTCCTTTCAGCATTTATTTTGTCTATAGCTAGCAAATAGTTCGCAAAGTGTGGAACATTTTAAAAAATCAGTAGCAAAATGTAGTGTGTAAGCACGTACAATAATACTGAAAATATCCCTTCTTAATGGAACAGATAAAACGAAGATTTAACGCTTAAGTTCACTATAATATCTTCTCTAATCCTCTCTTCTACAAAGCGAAGGTGTTTTAATAGAAGATAATCTGGGATGCATTTTAAGTTACTATCTAAAATAATAAACACAAAAATATAAATAAGTTACTACTGGTTACGTAAAAATATAAAATAAAGATTCTAATTTCGATAATGGTTACCAGTAAGAGCTCTAACTCATAGAGGAACTAAAAACGGGTAGATTGAAATGAATAGAGAAATATTTATACCAACTCAATTTTATTGTGTGTTGCCCAACTCATAAGTAGGGAACTCACCAAAACAATGCCTAGAGTCGGTTACAGGTTTAAGGGGTTAGGTACCGCTGACAGCAGTAAAATTTTGGAAATATTCAACATTCTTTTCCTCCATTACTTTATCTTGTACAATAATGAAAATTAATATGTGTAAAACATTGTCTTTCTGCTATATGAAAACAATATTTTTACAGTTTAAAAAAATTAATTACATTATTTTTTTTTTCAAAATTCAGTTCACTGTGCAGTGATGAAGCTTTTCCCACATAACTCAAAAACTATATAACATTATGTGATGAAATGTTTTGTGTGCATTTACGCATGTCATATCTACCATATGGTAACGGTCAGCGCGTCTGGCCGCGAAACCAGGTGGCCCGGGTTCGAATCCCGGTCGGGGCAAGTTACCTGGTTGAGGTTTTTTCCGGGGTTTTTCCCTCAATCCAATACGAGCAAATGCTGGGTAACTTTCGGTGCTGGACCCTGGACTCATTTCACCGGCATTATCACCTTCATATCATTCAGACGCTAAATAACCTAGATACAGCGTCGTAAAATAACAAAATAAAATTAAAAAAAAATCTACCATATGATACAAGATCACTTCTCTACCTTTGATACATTGCCTGATAAAAAAATAAATTAATTTAAAAAAATGGTCAAATATCAGTATTTTCTTCTAACACAAAATAAAAAAAATGTATTTATCAAGGAATGTAATTGAAAGAGCGTGATATTGTAAACGTGAGTTTCAGCAATAAAATAAAAGCGAGAGAACATGAAAAAGTTAACAAACTTTTTAGTTAAAAGGGAAATGCTTCATCACTGCACAGTGAACTGCCAACATTTTGAACTTAAAAAAAATATATATATATATTTTTTAATAGTAAATATATATTTTTCATATGGCAGAAGGACAGTATTTTACACACACCAATTTTCATTATTGTACAAGATACAGTAATGGAAGAAAAAAATGTTGAATATTTCCAAAAATTTTACTGCTCTAAGCTGTACCTAACTCCTTAAAGAACACTGTCTATAGGATGACGTTAGTTGTTTCCTTTACTGATGTACCTTCAAGTTAGTACGCAAAATGAAAGTCGCCGTGTGAAGGGGGCTCTATTCATTCGAAGTTTTGTGCTGGTTTTGTATTGTTTGCTGCATTCTAATAGGTTGTTTTGATACAGGATGCCTGTTTTCTGCTTGAAAAATAATCATTTCGCAAGGAGTTCAGTTGTGATCTAGTGAAGGTACTGTGAAGATGTATTAAAATGCTTCCAATAAATTTTGTATCTTTGTCTATGCTTGTAAAAGACAACAGAGAAGACTATTTTACAGTCAAAGAGGAAAATATATTATGGTGTAAAATATATAAAAGTTAAAAAGCATCATGATTTAGACAACAATAGTGATTATAAAAGACACACCGAACATCTGAAATTATTTGGTGATTCGATTCCGTATCAGTCCACTTTTTATTATTACTTGTTTCTGATGATGATATGTGCGAATACTCCGTTTCACAAAGTTGAGAATCCCCATTTTAAACACTTCATTGAATAGTATACGTGTAGGAAATTGGAAATTGCCGACTCCAACAATCATGCATCCGCAGTAGTTTCAGATTATTTGAATGAAACGTTTGTTGTGTATGATTATTAACGTATTTTTTAAACAGTCGGTTACAAAGAAAGCAATAACTTATTACTTTCACAAAGTGCACTTTCTAAGCAAGAGCTCAGCAGTAATATTTTCGAACGTATTCCTTGATTTCAAAAAGGCATATGACTCGGTTAAGAAAAAAGTTTTATTTATAATATTCTTTTTGAATTTGGTATTCCCAAGAAACTAGTTCGATTAATTAAAATGTGTCTTAGTGAAATTTACAGCAGAGTCCGTATAGGTCAGTTTCTATCTGGTGCTTTTTCAATTCACTGCGGACTGAAGCAAGGAGATGCACTATCACCTTTACTTTTTAACTTCGCTCTAGAATATGCCATTAGGAAAGTTCAGGATAACAGACAGGATTTGGAATTGAACCGGTTACTTCAGCTTCTTGCCTACTGTATGTGGATGATGTGAATATGTTAGGAGAAAATCCACAAACGATTAGGGACAACACGGGAATTTTACTTGAAGCAAGGAAAGCTATAGGTTTGGAAGTAAATCCCGAAAAGACTACGTGTATGATCATGTCTCGTGACGAGAATATTGTATAAAATGGAAACATAAAAATTGAAAAGATGTGGAAAAATTCAAATATTTTCGAGCAACAATAACAAATATAAATGACACTCGGGAGGAAATTAAACGCAGAATAAATATGGGAAATACTTGAGAAGCTTTTGTCATCTAGTCTGCTGTCAAAAAAATCTGGAAGTTAGAATTTACAGAATAGTTATATTACCGGTTGTTCTGTATGGTTGAGAGGCTTGAACTCTCACTTTGAGAGAGTAACAGAGATTAACGGTGTTTGAGAATAAGATTCTTAGGAAAATATTTGGGGCTAACATTGATGAAGTTACAGGAGAATGGAGAAAGTTACACAACACAGAACTGCACGCATTGTATTCTTCACCTGACATAATTAGGAACATTAAATCCAGACGTTTGAGATAGGCAGGACATGTAGCACGTATGGGCGTATCCAGAAATGCGTATAGAGTGTTAGTTGGGAGACCGGAGGGAAAAAGACGTTTGGGGAGGCCGAAACGTAGATGGGAGGATGATATTAAAATGGATTTGAGGGAGGTGGGATATGATGATAGAGACTGGATTAATCTTCCATAGGATAGGGACTGATGGCGGGCTTATGTGAGGCCGGCAATGAACCTCCGAGTTCCTTAAAAGTCATTTGTAAGTACGTAAGTATACCTGTAAAACTTTGTGAGATAAAGATACTGAATAATAACATTGGCAAAATAGGGTCCCCGATCTCATCTTAACATTACTTTTACTTTGGAAAACCACTTTACATTTCTCGTACACGGACCTGTTGTCCAGTCTTATTGACAAATTGTGAAAGGTTGTTGAGGATAAGTACCTGAATGTTTCAAGGCGAACAACTTATGCACGATCTAGTTTGTTTACTATTTAATCGACCACGGTTTAATTGTGAGGTGCTCTACAATGGTTAACAAGGCTTAGTAAGTGCACAGTATCAGAATATTACTAAGTAATGTGCATATGTATCGAGAACAAATTTCTCGACTTGTCGGCCTGACATTGGACGGACAGGGAGCGGGACTCCATTGACGCTGTTTCAGGTGAGACAACACAGGCCATCGCAATGACAACGGAAACACATCCATGCCCTGGGCGTAATTCGAATCCGTGGCATCGGCTTCTACGTTGTATTAAAGCTGACCGTACATTCAGGCTGGCATTGACTGCTTAGAAAGTGTGATGCACGAGATATCAAATGTATCTAACATAGACTTTGTTATGCACTTGTACAGTAATATATCTAGGGCTCGGAAGTTGTTGAAATGTCATCTTTTTCCTGAGACATCACAGACAATGCAGGATGAAATAGAAACTCGGTTCACTTCAACACGAACTAATACTGCATATTCAGTTGAAAGTGTGTTATGGTTCGCTGTATGCCGTCATGTGCCTAGTCGATGAGCCTAGAGAATTCAATCTCCTACACTTCCGCAGAGGCGTATTACCTATGTGCCAGAGAAGTTGCCTAGCAAGTACGGCGTTCATTCTGAAGAGTACTTACCGATACGTACGCTAACTCCAGTAGTGGCAGGAATGTGAACTGTTTGGAAACACGTACTGGGGTGAGTTTTTTTCTTACTGTCAGAATATGGGGAGAGGGTTAAGACGATTACTTACGTACAGTATTTGTTGACATTAACTTCGACTGTCAACATGGACACGGAGCATTTGATTTGTGTTGTGGAATGTTGCCGTGCGCAACTGATGATAACAAATACCCTGTGTACGACTTGCCCGAGCAAAACACAGTTCGAAAGAGGTTATGGTAGCACACAGACCGTAGAGAACGCCATCTGTTGCTACGACGTTCAAGTTATACCGTACACGTTCTCAAGTTCAGATTGAATGCCTTGATTAATAGGCAACTTCTCTGACATAAAAGCTGAAACTCGCTTCAAATCGCTGACTCACAACAGTGACATCATGACGCACTTTGAAATGAACACCCAGTATAGCCTACTTTTATTTGCATTTTCCAGTCTTTTATTATCTATTGGTTATTTTTTAGGAAACATTATACTGTTTGTTGCATTTTTGCCCTTTTCTGCTTTTGAACGAACATTTTTATTACAGTGTAGCCGTAGTATTCGAGAACCTACTGAAGATTGCTTACGCAATTCCATTGCATCATCCAGGAATTTTCCTTATGCTTCCATCAACCTTGACTCCTGATCACGTGTGTTACATGCGTCCTCCAATTCAACGCATCAGAACAAATACTGCAGTTGCAGTGCTCTTTTTCGGACATTGTCCATTGTTTGATATATTAGAAATACATGACTTTTAAGGAGTTGGTCTACTCGCCTATTCAGGTGTTTTTCATGATACTGATAGTTTTTGTTGTTTTTATTTTGAGGTGGTTAAACATTAGTCCAGTCCGCTAACAACTCGGTGGTCTAGTGGTTAACGTACTGGATTAGTGTTAAAGAGTATCAGGTTTAAATCCCTGCCTCCGCTAACCTATTGGAAATTAAAAAAAAAAAAATTAAAAAGTGTCAGTATCACGAAAGTGATACAGATCCAAGTCTCAAAACATCTTACATTTCCAATATAGATCAGGCAAGGGGCATTGTTTAAAATCTAATTTAGTTCGGGGTTTTGCAATATTATCTGAAATTTTGTAGAATATAAAATATATTATTTTTACGCATCAATTGTTTTGTTTCATCTACATGCCATACCTAGTGTCTGTAATAATGTTAATCATTGTAAAATTATCGAAAGAAATTATAAAAAAATACTAAATATGTGTACTATAGTCCCGTCGCTCTAATTTCCGGCAGCCAATCGCGTTGCAGGTCGGCTACATTTAAACGTGTGCGACTTGTGATTCGCTGATGAAGATGTTATTAATTTCTTAAGGCTCGATAAATACTTAATTTAATCGCCCGCCATTTTGGCTCTTTCGTTGGCGTTCGCAGAAAGCCCACGAAGACGTTATTCGCCGCTCATTTATTTGCTGAATTACAGTACGTTTGATTTAATGTCATAGGAGCTACGACATGATAATGTTTAACTGTGTGGCAAATAGATTCCTCGTATGGTATCTCGGCAACGAAAGAACAAAAATGGCGAACGATACTACCTACCTAGACTTTATAGAGCCTTCACTTCCTAAGACGTAAGCAAAGAGAAATATATTCTTACTTTCTATTTTTTTCTTTTATGGTATTATTTTCATGTTGTTTAGTGTCGATTTTATTATGCTATTATTATTTTTTTTGTAATATGTTAGTATTCTGTTCTTTAACTTTTTGTTAAATTTTAACTGCTTGTATACTTTGTGACCTGGTAGAGTGTAAGAGAAGGCCCTATGGCCTTAACACTGCCAGTATAAATAAAGAATTATTATTATTATTATTATTATTATTATTATTATTATTATTATTAAGAGGAGGAGACACTCCGGGAATAACAGCGTCGCGACTATAGGTATAAGTAGAGCGTGTTCCGTCATAATTCCACAATCCACGAAGTGGTCCTTTCACCCATCTATATGGACCTATTCACCCGCACGACGTCGATCGAATAGTACCCTGCAGTGTGTCGACTTTTTTGCAAAAGAGCATTTAATATTTGAAAGCAACGAATTTAAGTTTAATATGGGAGATAGAGGAAGAAACAGGCTACCTGAGTAGAGTATAATTGAAACTGAGTAACGTAACTAGTTTGCGTTGCAGACAATTTTACATTCAGTGGTCCTATTCATCCCCTCTTACCATGCTGCCCGTCTTAACACGGAAACTAGGGGTGCTATTCATAGACATTTCGCAGCACGCGCTACGAGCGTACTAAGCTTGCCTCGGCTATCCACTGGTTACTAGTACAGAATTCAAATCATATCCAATCGCTAACACTGGTTTATGAATACGAAAAACGCTGATCATCCACCGGAAGCCAGCGCTAAGAATTAGGTGTCTGAGATCTAGTTTAGGATATTTTACTATCCCGTTAAGATCCAGTCTAAGTGTCTACGTGAGTCTGTGTTTGAGCTTAAAATATATCAGAGGCTTATATGATTTTACGGCAAATATCTGTCAGTGTGTAATAACTGGATTCCTTTTCTTTCATTTATGAACCTATGCTCTCAAAACAAGATACCGATATTAGTTCTCGTGGGACACTTACCACAGTGGGAAGCCGGTGCATCGCATCCATTTTGATTAGGAGACACGGAGAATCCCCGATAGGTTTCAGTTCTCCCGCACACACATTATCGAGCCTGCCCCGGGCATAGGAATGGTTCGATCTTCCTACCCCCGAAGTTCGAAGTTACATAACTTCCACTTTATCAAGTACTACGAGGTAGTGCAAATATGACTCTTTCCCAAGTAAACAGACAAATATCCATGTCTTGTTTCAATGTGCTTTAATTTAGACTAAGTGTAATGAGCAACGAGTACTTTTTAGTCTTTTGTTTATATTTCCCATCTCATGATCTAGGAGAAACATTTTTTTAACTTTCATAGAATATAAAATACGAGTAATTTCAATGCAGACGACATCCGAAATACTAAAACTTCGAATTCCAATGTATGTATGTATCTATATTAAGTATTAAATTACATAATTATGATTGTTGTCTTATACAGTGTAAATGTCCGATTATTAAAGAGTCCTCTGAAGTTAAGTATTTAGGCATAATTTTCGATAATCATTTAAAATTGAACCAACACATTAATTACCTTTGTAATAAATTACGTAAGATTGTATATTATTTTGTTTTATTGAGGAATTACTTGTCAATAAGTTTATTACGCCCAATATATTTAACTCTATTTCAATCGGTAATTATTTATGGAATTATAGGATGGGATAGCTCATTTAAATCCAATTTTAATCCATTTTATTTATGACAGAAGAAAATAATTAAAATATGTCTTCATAAACCTATTGATTTTCCATCTCAAAATTTGTTTTTAGGCTTTAATGTACTTAACGTAAGACAAATTTATTATATTGTATTAATAAAATTCATACATAAAAATCTAAATAATTTTGAATTGTATTCTCATAGTTATGAAACAAAAGGTATGAATTCTTTAAGATTTTTTGAACCAAAATGTAACACTGTTACAGTATTTAATCATAGTAGTAATTTAGGCCCAAGAATATATAACAAATTTATATTTAAATATCCTAATCTTGTCAATTCTAATAGTTCTAGCATTAAATTTAAAAAGTTATGTATGGATTTTATAAAAATTGAAAAATTGTAAATTTAAATTTAAATACTATAATTGCATAGTAGACATAAGACAAATTGTATTGTATAGGCTACTTATTAATTTCAATTCAGGAATCCGCCCCTGAGCACGAGTTCTCCTCTTTCAGGGGTGAGCTAAAGTTTTTTCTATATATAATATATGTTATGTTATAATTATTAGCAAAATAATAAATAAATAAATAAATAAAATAAATAAATTTACACTGCAAGTGGGCAAGCACCCGGTGGCAGTGGTATACACAATATAAACAATACACAATAAAATGATAAACAATACACAATAAAATTACAACACACAATACAATTATACAATACACAATACAATACGAATACGCAATACAATTTAACACAATAATTACAATTAATAATAAAACATAAAATAACCTAATTTTACAATACAACCTACATATGTATAGGCCCTACTTAAGTTTCAATAGTCATTCACTTTACTCTCATCTCACTCACTGTAGTGGCACTATGACGCATTTCACTGACACTTTAGGACACATTTCACTGACACACTATAACACATTTCATTGACACTACAGAACACATTTCATTGACGCTATAAATTATCACTGATCGGAACTATTCACTGCACTGTAAAACCATAACTTCACTGACTCACCTCGCTTCACTGATACAACAGTTCAAATAAGAAAAATAATTACACCCTTATGCATACTTATGAAACAGAACTACATTTAAGCTAAACATTTCTAGTCTAAGACCCTCTTACACGCTATTTTTAAATAATTTACAATTCAAACCAAGGGAGTAACACGTCAGGCTAAATAAATTCATTTCACCTTAAAAATTAAATGTTAAATGTCACCTTAATTTTAATTTCCACTTTATACACAACTTTTTAAGTTATTCTTGAATATCCTTAAGGAAGGACAGCCCTCAAAGACCGCTGCAGGTAGGTCATTCCAATCATTTATAGTTCTATTTAAAAATGAGAATTTACCTACAACCGTTTTCTGTTTCCTACATTTGATTTTAAAATCATGATCGTTCCTAACCATAGTACGTTGGCTTTTCTAACCGAGCCGTTATGTCTACCCATGCTTTCTGACCTAGATGTGCTCTATACAATGATGTTATTCTAGTTTTCCTACGTCTGTTTTCCAAAGTTTCCCATTTAAGTTCTTTTATCGTATCGTTTCCATCTTCTCTTTTACCTTTAACAAATTTAGCTTCCCTGTACTGGATTCTTTCTAAGGAATTTACCTGATATATTCTATAGGGATCCAAACATGTAGTTCGTATTCCATTAACGCTCGCACTAACGTTAGATATGCTATTCCCCTATGATGGAGCCATAATGGAAATCCTGAAGGATGCAATTGGAATTTTAAGATTATTTACACAGCAACTAACCGAAAGACACAGGATGGGAGTCAACAACTGAGTTTTCAAGTACGACAAAATTTGTTGGTATCTTTAAAAATCTTATAGAAGAAAAAAAATGTAGCTCTAATTATCTCTAGATCAAGAATATCTACATACAAGCAAATGCTGTAATACGCATACTCAGTTTTTACAGTTTGTCAGGAAATTAAAAATATGTTTATTCCATATTAACATTGTTAAATATTACAAAATATGACAGTGTTAGGTCTGTATTAATACTTCTGTAAGTATTCACACCATTTATATATATATGTCTTCATCTTCCAAATAACACAACTTTTTGAGCATTTACAGTATAAAAACGTTGTATGTCAATCCAGAAGAACAACGTTGTAAAGCAAAGAAACTTAAATACTGTCCATATTACCTCGCAGATTTTTATGGTTGTCACATTTGAGTCCATTAAATAAAATAATAATAATAATAATAATAATAATAATAATAATAATAATAATAATAATAAACAAATTTCTATCATAAGGACGTGAAACAAATTACACAATTTAGATCATATGCTTAGGCATACAACATCAATATTATGCAGACAAGAATCCTTTTTTTCTTTATACTGTTATTAGGCCATGGTAGAATTGAATTCAGAGTAATCATGACTTTATTACCTTTAGCTATTCTCCTTTAGCACTCTGTAGGCCTACAGTGACTTACAACATTATTCTACTCACCGGTTCAGATCCTTTCACAGCTGGTTTAATGTCACCTTTCTTCGAAGTATATTCTTTCCCCTGATCCTTTAGTGTCTTACGTACATTGTCCTTCCATTGCATGATATTAATCTTACGTTTTCTCTTTCTATTTACGTTTTTTATGAGACCATGTGACACGCTATAAGTATGATTGTCCGCCATTTTATTTGCGTTGCAACGTTATTCAGCTCAGCAACACAATCAAAATACTACAGCTGTCGAAGTAGTGTGAATATCAGCAAGACGCTGACAGCACATGATGCAAGATGTTCGATACAACATTTTTCAGCCGAAAACGCAGTTTGGTTAAAAACAGACTTACAACGTTATTCTAGGCAGACTTTCAAATAACGAAAATTATTCTCAAATATTACCCCTTACTTAAACTTCTTCTATCGCTGAGGGAAGTGTATAAAGTAAAATTATTTGTTCGTGTCACAAGGCATTTCTCATAATCATAATATGTTATTGCAACGAAAAAGTTCAGGTTATAAACATGAAATAAATATTCACTCAGTTGCCTTTAAATTGAATTAACTTACTTGCTATGTATTATATCTGATACTCAAATCATGAATAATTATTATTGTTTAAGTTTGCAAATTGAATCATCTTATTGCTATGTACTGTATAATTATTTTGTAGAGCCACCAATGTAGCTCAGTCTGCAGACTCGCTAGCCTACTGATCCGAAGCTGCGCTGAGCTTGGGTTAGATCCCCGTTTGGTCTGATTGCCTGTTAGTTTTTTTCCGAGTTTTTCCCAAGCATAAGGCAAATGTGAGGTTATCTATGGCGAATTCTCGGTCTCATCTCACTTCATTTCGCCAAAAAAATTTAATCTTGTACAATTTTAACTTGTTCCACAACTTAAAGCTTCAAAGCTAATGTAAGATATAATGGGATATAATAAATGAAATGAAACAACCTCTTAACCTACAACTAGAGCTGGGGACGGAGCGAGTAGAACTGTCGAGTTACTCGGTTCTATCGGTTTATGTGCTTGGCAGCGGAGCACCGAAGTTACTCTGTTAACCGTACCAGTTCAAACATTCAAACAGAGTTCGCGTGTTTTACTTAATTCCAGCAGACTATAACGTAAGTACTGTTGTATTTAAATATTTTCTGCTGCAGGACAAATTACTTTCTTATCCCCAAGGCGGCTGAAAGGCCTCTAGTATTGAAGAAGAGTTCATCCTATTATATGACCTGTCAAGTGGACCTAATGAACATTGACAGTCTGAACATATTACTACACATAATTACTAAAAATAATAATAATAATTATAATAATAATATTATAATATAATATTATTACTATTATTATTATTATTATTATTATTATTATTATTATTATTATTATTATCATCATCATCATCATATTAGAGTGTTTGATTAATATTAAAATATGTTAAAAAAAGAAGTGCATTATATTTTTCTTCTATTTGTGTTTAATTGGATTTATGTTACCTCATCAGTCATAATTTTATTTGTATTTATTTCTACGAATTATGTTACCTAATTACTTTAATTTATCAAAAATATTACTCTTCACCAAAGAGAACATGGTTGTATTGAAGGCTAGTAATGTTATAAAATAAATAAACATTATGTTCTTCAGTTTAATATTCCACGTTTTATTGATTATTTTATCCACTTTCCGTAATAATAAATAATTCTGTGTGTTATTTTTAAGTGTTTTAGGCAGCGCTTCATGGAGCCCGTTTCTTTCTATCTTCTTTTTTAATTAGCTGCAGCGTTTAACGTTTACATCACATGTTCATTTATTAGCTATTAATATTATAAATTATTTTATGAATTTTATTTCGTCTGTCATATATAACAACATTGAATGTTAAATAGGCCTTTCATACAAAATAACTCCGCAAATAGTTGTAATCACGCAAATGAAATTTGCAACCGCCATTTTGCAATGAAGAGAAGCACTTTTTTCTCGTCAATTTGCAAAGCAAAAGCGCTTTACTACAACGCTTTTAAAACACGCTTGGTTTTACTTCCAAAGTACGTTCTAAAATCGACTCAATCTATCTGAATTTTAAATCTGCTGCCACAAATTTGTACTCAGTACTGTACTCGGTTCAACCGAGTAATGACGTCACATTAACTGCTGCGAACCGAACCGCTCCGTCCCCAGCCCTACCTACAACTATAAAAAGAAAATCCAGATCTCTGGACCATCTTCTAATTACATATTTATATCTTCAAAATACCATCTTTACTCGAAATTCGTTGTCATCGTCTGAACCTTAAGTTAATGATCCGTTTGAAAACCGATCAAGATATTGAAACGAGGAGGAACTCAAATGACGGACAAGACTGTGTTCGTTACACCTCATTTGAGTTCCTTAAAGTGACTTCCATGCTTCGTCTCAGCCTAAACCAGGCGTTTATTCCTGAGGGACAACTTTATGTTTACTGCAAGAGATTCTCTCCCAGACTCTAAACTGACGTTAGGAGAAAGGGATAACTGAAAGAAGCCGAAGTTTTGTTTTCACAAGTCAGGCTCCCAGGTACAGAATGTTTTAAAAGCAAACTTCCATACTAAGTACGTCAAACACCTTTAATGCCTGTCGTTTGCAGTATGATACCGTAGAGGAAAACCACTTTGAAGTCCAGAATAACAAACGCTCTCCGCCTTCGCAATGTACAGTGAAAGGGAGTTCAGTCTCAACTCACGCAAAATAAACCGGGAAGAAAGAGCAAGTCGACTTCAGCAAGTCTCAAGAACGGAGTTAGAAATGTAAACAATTTTCTCGGTTATATTCAAATTCTTGTTTTGTTTGATAATAATGGCATTTGCATTAACCTACTTGAAGTCGAAGCGACACAATCCTTGATAATTCACGAGACGTTCCCTTACGTCACTGGTCGAGTACTGTATTTTTGAACTACTAGTGAAGAGAATTCCGGGAAGAAAAGTGTGTTATGTGTGAAATGTATACATAGAGTAATTGAAACGAAAGTGTTGTTAGCAGAAGAGGAGACGATACCAAGGGATATGCTACTGGAACTAAATGACAGCTGTGAGCAATATGGGATGAAGATAAATGCAAACAAGACGACGACCGTGGTTATCGAAATAAAAGTAAAGAAGGTGAAACATGCGAATTCTATTTGAGGCAGTAGAGCAAATGGACAGCTTCAGATATTATCGCCGCGCTCTCATGGTTAACATTCGGCAGGTCTTTGAGCGGCCTCGTGCATAACATTCGGCAGGTCTTTGAAATTTAATTGTATTATTGTTTCAATTTCTTATGTCACCGCTCCAATCACTCGCCTCAATTTCAATATTGCAACCAATAAGCTACTTCCATTATTAAATGACACCTACTTGTCTAATCCACGCGGACTAAAACCGAGGTTGCAATATCTTGTGCTGAGGACGAACATTAAGATATGTGATTAAAAATTATTATTAAAGAGTTATTAAAAAGAGTTAAGGATGTCAACGTACTCGTATAATTATAATAATTATTATTATAATTATAATAATAGCCATTTAACAATATAACAAACTAGTGCTTATTTTTATCGAGGAAGCAGACGTGACAACGTGACGCTTAGAGTGAAATCTAAGAGCAACAATCGGTCGGCAAAATTATGTTTTAAAAGCACACCGCACGTTATTGTATGATGCCGACATGTTAAGCATGAGGCCGCGGAGATAATACTTGGGATGTACTCTAAGTAGTAACATGATCTCCTGTCAGGATGTCAATAGGAGAATAGGAATGGCAAAGGATTATCTTCTGCAGATTTGTGAAAAAATAACTAAGAAAGAGACTAGTGAAATGCTTTGTGTGGAGTGTGGCATTTTATAGGATAGAAACATAGACATTACGTCGAAGTGAAGAGAAACGACTAGAAGCATTTGAAATGTGGATATGGAGAAGAATGGAACGTGTGAAATGGATAGACAGAATAAGAAATGAAGCTGTCAGGAAAAGAAAAATGAATTGGTTGGGTCACTGGCTGAGAAGAAACTGCCTACTGAAGGATGTACTGTCGGTGACTCAGGAGAAGACGAGAGCGGACTGAGGAGGAAGGGATGTGAACAGATAACGTACGACAACACGAACAATATTTGTACTGCAGTAAGCGGAAACATTAGGTCTCCTTCTGTTCTACTTAGTTTTAATTTCCATACGCATTGTTACTCATGTTTCCTGCACCAGTAATGACCTGGCTACTGGGATGCTTATCTGAGCGATGTTTATAATAATCAACAGCGATAATCAAGAAAGTCACATTCTTTCCGCTCGTCCTCTCCTGAGTAACGGACAGTACTTGAAGATAATGGTGAACGAGAGAAGATATCAGATGATAGACGATGTTACGATATATGGATCATAAGCTGAGACTAAGAGGAAGGCAGAAAGTAGGAAAGGCTGGAGAATGCTGTGTTTGCAGTGAAAGACCTGCCCTTGGGCAGAACACTATGAACGAAAGAACACTTTTTAAATCGCTGAAATATATTGACTGAAAACTGTAAACACCACTTTATTAATAAACAAATAGGTACCGGTACATTAAATATCGCGCTATTTGTTCTCAGTTGTTTCATTATGGTTGACGTAAAAGCCTTCATTCTTAACTATTCGTACCGCTATGAATTAGTGGTGGGGTGTAACTTCAAGACCTGTGATTTTGTCGCTGTGACAGATTTGCCACTGGTTCCGAGTAAGACTACAGTTCCAAAATAGCAGTTCCGAGAAATTACCAACTTTGGCTGATATGTGACTCATAGCGATGGCGACATATACTGTATCTAACAGAACTAGTGACGTTCCTGAATACGATCCTAAGAATAAGTTTAGATGAAGAACAACATTAATGAGTAGGAAGCATCGAAGACGAAAAAACATAAGAAAAAGAAGAATAATAATTTTCCTCAACACGTACTTAGCATCTATTATACATTTTCCATCATGTGAGAGATTGAATTTCCTAAGCAGTACAAGAAGGAAGTTCGTTTTACTCACGAAATGTCTTGTTGTTTGCGTACCTTATATATCACTAGCGAGAGCCGCCCCTGTCTTGTGGCTGGCCAATAATTTCCCGTATCTTCTGTCACCTTCATATGGCGATCACGTGGCAACACGAGCGTGCGCAAATTTCAATTTTGACCTCAAGTTTTATGGTTAGTATCCCTCACCGCACGAAAATGACTCCTCTCATAGCAGTTTTATGCATGGACGGTTTAATGAGGTGTGTGAACACTGGGACAATATATCACCGTGCAAAGAGGTGTCACCGTCAGCTGATGCGGATGCCACCTGGGAACGTTCTGTTCAAGAACGTGCCAACTGATTACACTCAACCCGATAATAATTAATGAAGCACTTAAACTCCAGACTCTTATGCTCCAGATTAATATCGAGTAGTTAGTAACAAAATTATGTTCCTATTTGATGAGATGGTGGCAGAAGTTGAGTCAGCAGGGAAGATTTTACTCTAATATTAAATCCAAGACACGAAGAGACAATGTTGAGACCTGATTACGCTACCGAGACACCAATATAAATAACTGATTCCATCAAACTTAACCTGATTTGGTGATTATAAATGCCTAGCAATTTATGCAATAAATTTTATGATTGTTACACTTTACTTCCAAAACTTTATAACTTAGTAATGCCATAAAAATATTTCATGTAAAAAAAAATTAATGATTGGAATTGCTTAACTCAAAGAATTTCATGACGTACGAGATAGAACATTTTACAATTGAGGAGCTGGATTCAATAACAGATTAACTCTATCAAAATTTGTCTGCATAAACCACTTGATTATCCGACACAATTTATTTATTCTGAATTCCAAGTACTAAAAGTTGAGCAAATATACAAACATACATTACTAACTTATTTTCACAAAAATTAAATGAATTTTATAACTGAAAATCATACACATAACACCAGAAGAAATGTCCCAACTCTTTTGGCAGAACCTAAATGCCACACTACAGCTGGATTAAGACACAGTAGGAATTATGGACCAAGATTATATAATTCAGTATTGAAAAATAATCCAGACCTAAGAAATTTACACATTCTCAAGTTTAAAAATAAAGTGAAAATGTTTCTATGATATTTGTTTAATTTTATTATTATTATTTTAAGTGTTACTAGCATTATGTGTTACTAATATTTATTGTATGCACGTAAGCTATTAGATAAAACATTGTAATAAATATAAATAGATCATTTTCTTAATTAATAACAGTGTATGTTTCCACATAAATGATTTTTTAGCATCGCCACAGATACACTTGATTTTACTTGCCACAATCTCTATCACTAGAGAGTTCTTAAAATTTATATTTTCCGCGCCTTTCATAAAATATTTTGATATGATACCTCTTACACCAAAGGGGAGATCTATAACTGAAACTTCATTAATATATTTCAGTATTATTTGTACTTATCCTGGTAATAATGTACATTTTGACTCGTAGACACTTTGTTTTTCAGCATTAACTTCCTATGATTGTATGAGAAGATTCGAAGAGAACGTCAGGATGTAGACCTTCGGCTCCCCCTCTTACCAATAACGCATAACACAATATCACTACGGAGGCAACCTCTGCGAGCTTTTTTGTTGATTTTCGAGTTCGTTATTTTTTTTTCCTGATTATTATATCCTTACATAAGTTGTGTTAACTCTCGCTAAGTGGTTTTATATTTTATTTTATCAGTCTTAGTTATTATTTTTTATTGTTAATATTTATGTTTTATTATTATTAATCAATTAATTTGTGTTACTATCTTTGTATTATCTCCGTCACTGTTATTCTATTATTATTATTATTATTATTATTATTATTATTATTATATTATTATTATTATTAATTCTATCATCAACATTATTATTGATGTCCCTAAAATTTATGTAAACTCTACTGGACTGTACCCTAGCATATGCTCATTTTTAGGTATCTATTCAAATGTACCATTTCAAATGTAAATTGTGAAAAAATTTGAATTTTAATTTAAGTGTTATTCTTGCGATTGCATTTTCATAATCTTCCATGTCTTCTCTATCGACTGTAAGAGTTGTATTTCATTTCGTTGACTGTAAATTGAAGGAGAGTTCATTATGTGAAATGCTGTGCTAAGTCGAAAGATTCAAAATTCACGATACAAATATATGTTACATCAGGATCTTCGGCAGTGTCATATACCTACAATACCGTTTTCCAGTCATTCAGTTTTTCAGTAGAACATAATATACCACAAAAGGAAGAACTCAATCTAAAAATCTCCCTCGTACTGGCTTCAAATTATCAAAGAAAAATGACATTACAATATTTCACTTTTTTTTATTTTAGTAGGTTATTTTACGACGTTTTATCAACATCTTAAGTTATTTAGCGTCTGAATGATGTGAAGGTGATAATGCCGGTGAAATTAGTCCGAGGTCCAACACTGAAAGTTACCCAGCAGTATTTCATTATTGAAATTCTTAAAACCAGAAAATGCATGTTCTCTTCAAAATATTTTGGGTTCTGAACCAGTGCTGGATGAAAATCATCCTGAAAGTGAAATCAGTGAAAATGATACTGTAGTAAAGACGTTTTCATCTGTAGCATAGTTTTGAGAACTGGTTTTCTTAACAAATCTTCTGTTTTGTTTCTTATTACAAACTAGCCGTACCCGTGCGCTCCGCTGCACCCGTTAGAAATAAATATAAAGTAATTACATAATTAAAATTGGACATTTGATCCAGGGAACATTCGTGTTTGATAGAAGGATAAATCGTTTATTATGTTACTTAATTTAAATTGTATTAAAAAAATTAAAATGCGATCACTTTGATCCAGACCACTCATTTGGTCATAAAAATTATTTTAGGAAATACAGGAAACTAATGCCTATCAAGTTTTCTGTGCATAAGAAGCTATTTTAATCTTACCTGTCCTCGATTCACTCAGAAGTTACCGTAATAACATTATAGCATTATGTCCATCTAGAGAAACTACACTTTCCAATGGTGAATTAATAATTAATTTTTCAAATCGGTTAATTCAGCTTCCGATAACAATAACACAGAAACATTCTCTGTAGGCTATGATTCATAGCTTTCGATTGTTGTTGTCCAAGGCCCCTTATAGACGAAGTCATTTTTTCTTTATTTCATTACACTGTCTTAGATGGCGTTGTTATTGTAATTTTGAAACTCATTTATCTCATTAAATATCAGTTCTATCAAAATTTTGCATAGAATAAAATTTAACGGAAATTATTTTTAAAAAACCTTTTGTCATGTTATATTTTTCATGAAAATTAATAATAAGGGAGATATTTCGATTTATGTAATTCAAGCCCCCTCATAACCCCCCTTTTAAATAAAATATTTTGAATTCCATATAGCCTATATTCTAAGTTACAACGAACTTAATACATATTCCAATTTTCATATAAATCGGTTCAGCCATTATCGCGTGAAAAGGTAACAAACATCCAGACAGACAGACAGACAGACAGACAGACAGACATACAAACAAAAATTTCAAAGAAGCGATTTTAGGTTTGAGAGCGGTTAATTATATATGTTAGGACCAATTATTTTTGGAAAATCTAAAATTACCAGAAAAATTTCGGCTACAGATTTATTATTAGTATAGGTTTAAAACAAACTTTATTTTGTTTCTCCAGTATAGGCCTATTTCCATAAAAAAATGTAAGCTTATCGGCTAAAAATTCGTATATGCATTATTTTGATTAAGCTGAAGTTTTAATATACTATTACTTCTTGTTATTCATTCAATAAAGTTCGAGTATGTTAGTGAAATAATATTTTTCTACTGGTTTTAATGCCTAGGTACTCTAATTTAATAAGTCTCAGACTTTCCATGCCGTAACGACTTAAGATGCTCTTATTTATTTACAAATATTTAAAAACGGGTTGTGTTGAAATTATAATTGATATTTGATTTGAATAATTTACACAGTCTAAATTATTATACAAAACAAATAATGCGACTATATGTATTATTAAAATTTATACATTGTTCTAAAACTTTGACATCACTTTTTCTCAAAACATGGGTTCTCAACTTAAGCTGTTATTGCACTCAGCGCCGAAGAAAGTTATATAACGCAGAACTGCACGCATTGTATTCTTCACCTGACATAATTAGGAACATTAAATCCAGACGTTTGAGATGGGCAAATCCAGAAATGCATATAGAGTTTTAGTTGGTAGGTCGGAGGGAAAAATCCTTTTGGGGTTGCCGAGGCGTAGATGGGAGGATAATATTAAAATGTATTCGAGGGAGGTATGATATGATGGTAGGGACTGAATTATTCTTGCTCAGGATAGGAACCGATGGCGGTCTTATGTGAGGACGGCAATGTACTTCCGGGTTCTCTAAAAACCATAAGCAAATAAGTCAGTAAAAATTGCATAGTGATGTAAGAGATTCTAAAATTGTTTCCTTAAACGTCAAAAATATGTCGTGACAAGCATAATGTTTTGTATTTTGAACAATTAAAGGGGATGCATATTGACTAAGTATTTGTCTCAGTGTGAAATATTCACATTTCGAGATTTTCGAAATTACGTATCAATGCTTTATTTCTAATACATCCTATACTTACACGTTGAATGTGAACTATTATTTCAGTCCACAAATTTGTATATGCATTAGCACCTTCATCACTAAGGAGCGGATTCCTATGTAATTAAATATTCTTTCTGCGTGTGATAAAACACAATTAACAAAGTTAAAAATTCCGAACATGACGTTTCAAGTTTAAAACCCGAATTTTATTTCACATAAAAACAAATATTTTCACAAAAAAATTATGCAAATACATATTTTCAGGAAATCTATTATAAACACATAAATCTTGGAGTTTTTTACTTACATAATTTTTTACAAGAAATTTCAAATATTTTAAAACTAATTCAATTATATCACTCAGGAGTACGCTATCTTTTTTAAGAATTCTTGGTTGCTTCGTGTTTCTAAGCGCTGTGTGGTATATCCGTGATCCATTTTCGTAATAGTATCGCATCAAGTTCTGAGAACTGCTAGGCAGCATATCAGTGTTATTATTAGAGAATAAATTAACATGGACAAGGAGGAGAGATCTTGCAACACATAATTAGGAATGTTTATTGTTGCTGAAGATGATTTCATTCCACGCTTTGTTTGTCGAACACAACAGATAAGAGCTCGGGTATCAACATTATTTAATTTAAACAAATCTCTCGCCTCTCGCTCATGTCTATCAACTAAGACAATATATCTTGTGATTCCCTGTTATCGGCTTCGTCAATCGATATCCTTCAAGATATACTGAAAAATGGTTGTTTAAAAAACGATTTGGCTTTCCTATTAGCAAATGTAAGCTTTTTGTGTGACACCATAAAAAAACTCGAAACATCCAAAAACCTGTTGTCTGAAACAGGGAGGTACGTGCCGTGGAAATTAAACTAGACTCGCTACCAGGTTCAGAAGTACAAGTACTAAGGGACAAATTCCAGAATGTGTTTGGGAAAAACAGTGAATATAAAAAAATGTGTAAAGTTGCTCAAGTATTGGAGGATGTGCCTGTAGGTGTTTGTGTTTGTGACATTCCTCTCTTTAAATATGCATGTCTGACGTCCTGTGATGTGGAAAGATCGTTTTCACAGCATAAGTCGTTGTTCAGAGATAATCGGCATGCATTTGTGATGGAGAATTTGGAGATGACCTTTGTTGTTCACTGCAATTCTCGGCCAATTAGTAGCACTCAAGTGTGGTTGGTGAGTACCTAGTAACATTTTTTTTCAAGCTAATTAAGGTATTTTTGTCATATTTAAAAAAAATTATTTTTAGCAAATATTTTCGTACTTTTTAGCACATAATAAATATATTTAAAATTTTTAGTACATAAATATCCGCTCCCTATTCATCACATAAACGGAAATGTGTCATGACTTGTGACTTATAAAACTCAACTATGTCTTCCTCAGTGGAGAAATTATCTGCAAGTTTATTGTATATTGACACTTTCTACGGACCAAAGCGTCTTCGTAGAGCGATAACATGTCCATATCATTGAGCTTTGATGGACGGACAGGAGTCCTTCACTGCACTCCCAAACCCAACTCCCATTCGGTCAATAATAATCAGTTTTGCCGACGACGGCAAACTGGCGCGTTCGTTTGGCAAGCAGTTGATTAGCACAGCACGACTCACCCCCCCCCCCAGCCTCCAAACAGCTCTGTTTCGGATGATCAAACTGTGGACTCAGGTGGAGGAGACTCTCCGGAGAGCAATTCTGAATCCATGGACAGCACACGATAAAAGTCTGGTCATCATTTCTAACGAGTTTCAACATTCACCGGAATTCAAAACAGTGTCTGTTTCAGAGTTTAGACTATTACTGAATGTTGCAACAAATTAACATAAAGCCATTAATTCTAAAAACATAAAATTACTTAGTCACACGTTAAAAAGTGTTAAAATTAAAAAAAAAAAAAGTTGTATACCTTCGACAGACGGCCCGTTTCGACGTGATGTCACGTCTTCATCAGTGTCTCCTGAACTACTGGTGATCTTGAATTCTGCGATGTGGAGGTATGTTGCTCTTATGGTGGGGACTGGTTGTTTTGTGTTATGACGTATCAAGACGTCGAATAATGTGTGGGTATTGAACTGTAATTGTGTATTAAGTACATGTTGTGGGTATGTTTATATATTTCGTATTGTTCTAAGATGTTTAAATGTGAACGTTTTGGTGTGATGTGTAAAATTTCCATATCTGTTTCTATATTATTGTAGTCATGATTATTGTTGATAATGTGGTCTGCATAATTTGATGTGATGTAGGGTTTGGTTATAGCTTTAATATGTTCATTATATCTTGAGTGAAAGGATCTTCCTGTCTGTCCTATGTAAAAATGTGGGCAACTATTGCATTTTAATTTGTAAACTCCAGTTGAATTATATTTATTTGAATGTTTAATATGATTATTTAGATATTTCTGTGTTGTATTATTTGTTTTGTATGCTATCTTGTATTTTAGTTTTCTGAATGAAGTTGCAATTTTGTAAGTATTGGTATTGTGATATGTTAATGTTATGTGTTTATTCTCGCGTGGTGTATGTGTTGGTTTGTTCTGTTTTTGTTTTGCCTTTTTTATTAGTGTGTCTATTATGTTAGAGTTATATCCATTGTCTCGTACTATATATTTTATTGTGTTTAATTCTTCAGTGTAGTTGTCATTGTTCATTGGTATATTAATTAATCTGTGTGTCATTGTACGGAAAGCTGATTGTTTATGTTGTATGGGATGGTTTGATGAATTGTGTATGTGTTTTGTGGTCGTAGTGGGTTTCCTGTATATTTTGAATTCGTGTCTGTTATTTGTTTTGGTTATGGTGATGTCTAAGAAGTTTATAGCTTGGTAGTGTTCTGTTTCTATTGTATACTTTAATTTGGGATGTATTTTGTTGAGTTGTTGATGTAGGTTTTCTATTTGTCTTTTGTTTCCATTATATAGGACTATTATGTCATCTACATATCGATGCCAGTACATTATTTTCTCTGCGTGTTTGTTGTTGTCGGTGTTTAGTATGTGTGTTTGTTCTATGTTGTGAATAAAGATTTCAGCTAATATACTTGATATAGGTGAACCCATTGGTAATCCTTCAGTTTGTGTATAATATTTATTGTTATGTGTGAAATAATTTTGTTAATTTTGTTAATTCTGTCCATATACTGTAAGTTGAAGTAGTTTTCTACTATACTGGTGGCAGTATTCTAAGTTTAATTGATCAACTTCACGAGCCTTATTATAACCATATATGGATTAGGAGTTTTTTTTTACTAATTTCGGCACTGCAGCATGAGGCTTATTGTACCTAGACCCACAACTCTACTGAACACACGCACACACTGCAGGACTTCCCCGTTTACTGGGTCAGGGTACTCGGTGTCCACAGCGAGACACCACACACACTTGAACAATGGAAGAAGTCCCCGTGAAGAAGTCCGAATTAAAATCCCCTGACTTCACGACCGGGAATCGAACTCGGGCCACTTTGATCAGGAATCCAGCACGCTACCTCGAGGATTTTGTTTGTTATTGTTATATGTATGGGTAAATAATTTTATATTGAAAATTATGTAGATTCTAAGAGTCAAATGTATTTTTATACAATATTATTGGTCGATTGTTTCTTGTTCTAAAGCACAAAGACAAGTTTGATTATCACCCGAATGTACATGTTTGTTTTGCTGATTTGTTGACGGTGAGGGAGTGAACACTACTGTCCATTCGATGAATATATAGTCCAAGCTCACACGACTTAACACTTTTGGTACGAACTTCTTACCTCTGCACAGAACATCATCTTTTATCCACCACAAATCCAATTGAATCCAAAGGGTCTCGATCGCTGTTTATCAGCATACAATTAAAACTCTTCAGCGTGAGTCAATTGTTAAAAAGTACTGTACTTTCAGGTCACGACTTCCCTTGTAATAGGGATAACTGACAAGTATGAATTGTCATATATTTTATTTAAGATGCTTAATTTTGTTCAAAAATACGTGTTAATTTTAAGGTAAATTGTTACAAATCACTAATCACAGTAATATAACATTTTATTTGGTGTGACTAAACTTTTTCTACATTACCCAGTACTATTTTACTCGTTAAGTGTTTCATTCTGAGTTTTCTTGGCAGCAGTACGGAGAGAAGTTCAGAGGGAGAAATCGAAATTCACTGTAAGGAGAGTGGTTCGGCGTTTCATGAAAGTTTAATGGATTGCATTGGGTGGGCAGCCCATCAGCATTCATCAGAGAAGCTTCGCTCAGTCTCGAGTCTAACAGAAATCACTTGCTCGATTAAATAAAAAAATCAATTAAAGCCTTGAAGGTATTTAATAATCCAGAACTAAAAATATTTCCTCTCGCCAAATTATTGCAAGACTGAAGACTTTGTTCAAACATTCAAATTAAATATTGGAATTTGAGTTGCACAAATCAACCGGATGATTTATAGACGGATTGTGAAATAGATTGATCCTTTTGGGTGTAACTAATTTAATAAAAGCAAATACTATTCTCTTGCTTAAATTTATTTTATGTTGAAGGGTACTGGTTCACAAAAAAGTAAAAACTATCATACGAGTCCTAAGTCAAATAGTTTTTGTGTTTTTATTTTTCCATGTTCAACAGATATTATGAACTCCATCCCTTTGATTAGATAGAGAGATATTTAATGACAGAAACTATTAACGGCATCATTAAACATACAAAATTGTTTAAGCAAAGAGCTAAGTAGAAGAGAAATAAAGAAATTTATTTAATACAACATCAGTGTAAAGAATACCGTTTATCAAGTCATTGATATCCTTGACAAAAAGGCACCTGTCTTTATCCATCAATCTATAATACTGGGTGTTCAGTTCAAAGTGTGTCATGGCTCGCTGTATGCCGTCATGTGGCTAGTCGATGAGCCTAGAGAATTCAATCTTCCTACACTTCCGCAGAAGTGTATTACTTAACTGCCAGAGAAGTTGCCTAGCAAGCACGGCGTTCATTCAGAAGAGTACTTACCGATACGTACGGTAACGCCGGTAGTGGCAGGAATGTGAACTGTTTCGAAACATGTACTGAGGTGAGATTTTTCTTACTGTCGGGATATAGGGAGAGGGTTAAGACGATTACTTATGTATTTTTTGACATTAACTTCGAAGGTCAACATGGACACGGAGGATTTGATTTGTATTGTGGAATGTTGCCGTACGCAACCGATGATAATAAGTACCCTGCGTACGACTTTCCCGAGCAAAACACAGTTCGAAAGAGGTTATGGCAGCACACAGACCGTACAGACTGCCATCTGTTGCTACGACGTTCAAGTTATACCGTACACGTTCTCAAGTTCAGAGATTAATAAGCAACTTCTCTGACACAAAAGCTGAAACTCGCTTCAAATCGCTGACTCGTCAGCAGTGACGTCATGGCACACTTTGAAATGAACACCAAAAATATATTAAAAGTGGTTAGTGCTTCATTTCGTTCGGTAAAAGTAATAATTTAACTGAGAAAAGAAATAACTAAAATAAATAGCCTACCGTCATTTCCCATAGCTATGGTCCTGGAACACAACTATGGTCCATAATACAACCATTCAAAGAACATTGTATTTCCGGGGTTTTCCCTTAACCCAATATGAGCAAATGCTGGGTAACGTTCGGTGCTGGACCCCAGATTCATTTCACCGGCATTATTACCTTCATCTCATTCAGACGCTAAATAACCTAAGATGTTGATAAAGCGCCGTAAAATAACCTAAAAAAAAGAACATTGTAGAAGTAACATAGACCTTCGTAGATAGCTGCAGTGACTTGACTTCAAACTACAGTAGAGCAAAAATATAGATAAACGAGGTACTACGTTATGAAGTACAAAATTTGAATGATTGTATCTTGGACCACAGTTGTGTTCCAGGACCATAGTTATGGGAAATGACGGTACTTGTTTTATGTCACCTTCGTCAACATTCACAATTCCTTCACATTATGAGGCTGAGGTTATACGGGATGGCATTGATTTTCATTATCAAAACTTCGTTTTCCTGTATTGGCATCACTGACCAGCCCAACTAAAGTATGAGGCATATACTACTAGGTTCAAAAAGTTCCCGGAATTTTACTACCATTTTTCGTATTAATATATAACAAGGGATATTATACATTTGTTTTGTTGGTAACATTCATGATGTCATTTCCTTAAAGTTTGCTGATAATGGCAATTATTGGTATTGAGTTGTAGGCAATTGTTTATCATAGTGTTTTGTTTGTTCGTCGCATTTTGTAATTATGTCCACAGAGCAAAGTACAAACATCAAGTTCTGTGTTTTGCTGGGGACATGATCAGTATGGCTGATGAAGATGGTGATTTCTTAAACAAAATGAAACTGGTGCTACTTGTACGACCCAGTCCCTAAACGACAGTCATCTGAGTGGAAATCGAAAACATCTCCTCGGAAGCAAAAATTTCCTAGGGACACTTCCAAAGGCAAAGTTATTTTAAATGTTATGTTTTATTTAACGACGCTCGCAACTGCAGAGGTTATATCAGCATCGCCGGATGTGCCGGAATTTTGTCCCGCAGGAGTTCTTTCACATGCCAGTAAATCTACTGACATGAGCCTGTCGCATTTAAGCACACTTAAAGCAAAGTTATGTTGGAAGTTTTCTTCGACTCTCAGGGTCTCATGCACCATGAGTTCATTCCAGAAGGTCGTACTGTAACGAAAGAATTGTACGTAGAAACCCTCCGTCGCCTCTGGGACGCAGTGAGAAGGAAACGTCCAGAAAAGTGGGTAGAAAACAACTGGTTCCTTATGCATGACAATGCACCTGCTCATCGCGCAATTATTGTAAAGAATTTTCTTGCCAGGCACAACATAACTGCTTTGGATCACCCACCATACTCTCCTGATCTCTCACCACCTGATTACTTTCTGTTTCCCCGTCTGAAAAGTCATCTGAAAGGACGGAGATTCAATGCTGAAGAGGTTATCGCAAACGCGACGAGAGCACTAAGACGGGTTTCACAAAATGGCTTCCAGGCCTGCTTCCAGGAACTCTACACGCGTTGGCAAAAGTGTGTTGTTGCGGAAGGCAACTATTTTGAAGGGAATGCTGTAGAATAGTGTTTAAGGTACGTTGTTTCTATGATGCTAGCAAATTCCGGGAACTTTTTGAACCTAGTATGTAAAACTACTGTATGCGTTCAGGTTATATAGAAAAAATCAAAGATTCGTTCAATGTCAAAACAATTAACTGCAATAACTGACAGAGTTGAGAACAGTAATTGTACGTATTCAAAATAATAAAATATTAAAAATATAAATTCTCTTTGGGTATGAAATGTAACTTACAAAACAATATGTGAAACATTAGTACTCACGTGGACACATCAAACAGCAGCATGTCGACTGACTGTGCTTTAATCTGTGGCAGGGATACACAGACCAAAATAGCGAGAAGGAGTTGAAATTAAAACTGAAGACAGACTTTGACTTCAGTATCCCGCTGTACAAAACATGTTAAAAATTTCACTAACGTACTTTTTACTTGTCTAAACTGTTGTTAATAAAAGGAAATAAAACAGTACGTTTAATATACCCAGAACTTATAATATATAACCCACTAACAGATGAGATAATTAGAAACGTGTTAATGTCTTCAATTTGGTTAAATAAATTTATATTCTATGTGTATAAATTAATCAGCCTATATTATATATTTGTATTCTATAATTTTTTTTTATTTTATTGGGTTATTTTACGACGCTGTATCAACATCTAGGTTATTTAGCGTCTGAATGATATGAAGGTGATAATGCCGGTGAAATGAGTCCGGGGTCCAACACCGAAAGTTACCCAGCATTTGCTCATATTGGGTTGAGGGAAAACCCCGGAAAAAACCTCAACCAGATAACTTGTCCCGACCGGGATTCGAACCCAGGCCACCTGGTTTCGCGGCCAGACGCGCTGACCGTTACTCCACAGATGTGGACGTATTCTATAATTTTGGAATATATTTTTTTTCATAAATTGTCCTACTTTATGTACGTATGATATTATTCTTCTCTATGTTAATATTATATTATAGGCTATAATTTCATTGCAGCTGTAATTTTAATTTTAGTTCCTATTTTATTTTATTTTCTATATTCCTCTTATGTTAATATATTACATAGCTTCACTGTAGCTGTAATTTTAATTTTAGTTCCTATTTTATTTTATTTTGTATATTCTCTTATAGGGCTATTAATATATCTCAGCGCTGCTCATTCGGTCCTGAAATTTTGTTAATATTACTGTATCCTGTTTTTTATATTGATTGTATTATTTTATTTCTATTTCTATTGTTGTAATTATATTCTGTACTAGCCGTATCCGTGCGCTCCGCTGCACCCGTTAGAAATAATTATAAAGTAATTACATAATTAAAATAGGACATTTGATCCAGGGAACATTCGTGTTTGATAGAAGGATAAATCGTTTAATATGTTACTTAATTTAAATTGTATTTAAAATATTAAAATGCGATCATTTTGATCCAGAGACCACTCATTTGGTGCAATGACAATTCCTTTAACATCTTTCTTAATTGTTATTACCAATTATTTTTGGAAAAGCGAAAATTAACAGAAAAATTTTGGCTACAGATTTATTATTATGTTTATATTATATTATATTATGAAAAAGTGTTTTGATAACGGATGTACTCGAATTAGAAAGTTTTTAATTTGTTGTGGGAGCTCTTGAATCTCAGGAGGAACAACTTTTACAACAGCGCAACATATTCTGCTTGGCTCATTACCCAATTTTTTTTGCATTGCATTTATTGCATATGTATTTTATGTATTTTAACAAGATTCAATTGAGCATAGTTAAAATTTGAATTATAAAATAATGGATTGCTAAGCTAACGTACTATTACTGCATACTAAATCAATACACTCTCGTTGTTCGTTAATTCTCTGAGATAAAAATGAATATGTTCATAACCATTATTATAAGAAATACAGGAAATGAATATACAGAATAACCTATCAAGTTTTCTGTGCATAAGAAGCTATTTTAATCTTACCTGTCCTCAATTCACTCATAAGTTACTGTAATAAAATTATAGCATTATGTCCATCCAGAGAAACTACACTTTCCAATGATGAAATAATAATTAATTATACAAATCGGTTAATTTAGCTTCGGATATTACTTCATACAGACACAGAAACATTGTCTGTAGGCTATGTTTCATAGCTTTCGATTGTTGTGTCCAAGGCCCCTTATAGACGAAGTCATTTGTTTTTTATTTCAATACACGGCCTTAGATGGCAGTTACTTTAATTTTAAAACTCATTTATCTCATTAAATATCAGTCCTATCAAAATTTTTCAGAGAATAAAACTTATCGGAAATCATTTGTAAAGAAACGTTTGTTATGTAACATTTTTCACAAAAATCAATAATAAGCGAGATATTTCGATTTATTTAATTCAGGCCCCCTTATAACCCCCCTTTTAAATAACGTATTTTGAATGCCATATAGCCTATAATCTAAGTTACAACGAACTTAATTTATATTCCAATTTTCATCGAAATCGGTTCAGCCATTATCGCGTGGAAAGGTAACAAACATACAGACAGACAGACAGACATACAAACAAAAATTTCAAAAAAGCGATTTTCGGTTTCAGGGTGGTTAATTATGTATGTTAGAACCAATTATTTTTGGAAAATCGAAAATTACCAGAAACATTTTGGCTACAGATTTATTAATAATATAGATTCTGTATAAAATTTAAATATCAGTGTTAAATATCAAAGAAAAAAATATGGTGCTATATCATAATTTCTCCAACTTACATAGCCTATGAGCCGTTCAGAGCAAAAGTGGTGTAAGATAAAAATTGCATTTATTTATTTATTTATTTATTTATTTAACCTAGGTAATGAGGGTTAAAATAAACATTCTGTAAAATACAGCGCAAAGTAGCAATTGATATTCAAATTATTTAAATTATTAGTAGTCAGTGGATAGCACGAAGGACATATTAATTGCTACTTTATGTAGTACTTTACAGAATTTTTACTTTAAACTTCATTACCCAATTTTGACTTACATCACTTCTGCACTGAACGGCTCATATTATAAAATGTATTTTGCATACATGTCAGAGCATGAAAATGAACATATTTGGTACCATTTATAACAAAAAGACTAACATTATTTTGAATAATTATGCGTGGGCTAACAAGTATATTAAATGTAGTCTGTAAAGACTTTCATAAAATGACGTCACTCGCAAACTCGGAGAAATAAATAGCTAGGGAATGAAAAGGTAAATCTATTTCAGTCTTCCGCAACCGGTGTGCCTCCATAGAGTCAAAGGTGTGACGCGAACGTTTACTATTATTGTAACAAATTAATAAAATTAATTAAAATTAATAAAAATTAAATTAAAATTAAAGTGTTGGACTTAATTAAAGAAGATTTAGTAATCTTGCAGCAGAAGTTCAAGAATTATTTTGGAGAGAGTGTTCAAGATTTCGACTGGGTTCGTGGTACATCCACTGTGGATTCAAAACATCTTCCGAATAATATACCCATAAAAGAGGAATTGGCAGATTTAAAAGCAGACAGAACATTGAAGTTAAAACTTCTCGAATTGCCTTTGGAAACATTTTGGTTATTAGTAAAGAGTGAATACCCGGCTATCTCCGAGATGGCAGTTAATATGTTATTGCCATTTTCAACTACATAATAACTTGTGAACTGAAATTAAAACATCGAAGACAGAGAGACAAAATCATCGGTGAAGAAATGAGGCTTGCACTGTCAACAATTCCGCCACGGATCAGCCACCTGTGTGCAGCTAAGCAGGCCGAAATATCACATTGAAGGTTGAGTATAGTAATATGCGTTACAAGAGCGGTATGTTGAAGTTTTCATGTTCGAGGAAAAGTCTGAAAAAGCGAAACGTAGTTGAGCTTTTTTAATTTCCGAGAATTGAAAGAAAACATACCGCTCGTGTATCGTACATTATTTTGTGCGAAGATCGTTTAGGCTATTAAATACCTGAAAGAGGAATTTCTAATTAGTTGCAATGAAACCTCCATCTTGGTTTCTGTTCAATGACGGCAAATTTGCAAAACAAAAAATATCTACCTTCAACATTGTTGCCTTAAAATGTTTTCTGTGTTTACTATACTCCAGCAGGCCGTGATATACATCTGTCTTTTTTGTTCCCCCAGTCTATGATGAGTCTGGAATCTTGTTGATGTTTTCACGGCTTCCTTAATGTTACTTGCATCACGAATGCAGTAACTTTAGTGTAGTTGTAGAGTTTACTTAATTTTTGCAAATATTTAAAAACAATAATTAACAGTGCAATTTCAGTGAAATTGCAGTGGTAAGTTTCCAATTTATAATTATTACTTTGTTGAACGTCTCTAAAAATAATATGTTAAAAGCCTAAAGCAGTAAAATCAATATGTCACTTAAGCGGTAAGAAGATGGAAATTGTTGTGTGTGTTAGGTTGGGAATACTGAATGTGGAATTTTAGACTTTCCGCGGATTGGTTTTGTGCGGAAACCAAGCAAATACGCACGATCTCGCACAAAAGTTATTTACTTTAATATTAGTAATAGACATGTTTATTTTCTACAGTGAATTAAAGTTCATAAATTGTTAATAAATGCAAGAGTCGATTTCTGTTTTATAATAATAATAATAATAATAATAATAATAATAATAATAATAAATTTGATGCCATTAGAGCAATTATATAATAGAGTCACACCATATGTTTTTGAGGGGATTAACATGTTGGTGTGCCGAGTTGAGTCTAGGCCCATCTAGAGTGTGCCGTGAGTAGAAAAAGGTTGTGGAACACTGATCTATTTGACAATGATCTGTAAATGAAGTATCCGCTACAGGAAATAAATTGCTTTACGTCCGTTGGTGATATTCTTAACCTGGACATTATTTTAGTAGTCTAGGTGTTGATACAACGAGCTTATCATCCTTATTATTGCTCCTCGGCCTATGGTGTTAGTCCTGAATCTCAATTATTCTACCATAATCATGTTCATCGTGCCGTAACTGATGAGGTCACTCAGGCATTGCTAGGAAAATTCGAACCCAGTTCCTCATACGTATTAGTCTATAGATTGACGGATTTATTACAAACTGCAACTAGTCTTTACCAATGAAACCGAACAGTCCAGTTTAGAGAGTTTATAAAAATGGCAGACCCTGTGAATAAATAAAGTAGAGGTCTTGAAATTATTCTTAAGGGGTTATGTACAGCTTACAGCAGTAAAATTTGGGAAATATTCAACTTTTTTTTCCTGCATTACTGTACCTTGTACAATAATGAAAATTAGTATGTGTAAAACACTGTCCTTCTGCTATATGAAAAAAAAATATTTTTACGAATTAAAAAATATTTACATTTTTTTTTTTAAATTCTGTTCACTGTGCAGTGATGAAGCGTTTCCCACATTACTAAAAAACTACCCAACATTCTGTGAGGAAATTTTTTGAGTGTTTATGCATGTCATATTTACAGCATGATGCAAGATCATATCTCTACCTTTGATAGATTGTCTGATAAAAAATAAATTCATTTTTAAAAATTGTCAAATATCAATATTTTCTTCTAACACAAAATAAAAAAATACATTTATTAAGGAATGTAGTTGAAAGAGCATGATATTGTAAACATGAGTTTCAGCAATAAAATAAAAGAGAGAGAACATGAAAAAGTTTAGAAGTTTATGAGTTAGGAGAGGAACGCTTCATCACTGCACAGTAACTCCACCATATTGAAGTTTGAAAAAAAAAAAAAAATATATATATATATATATATATATATATATATAAATAATTTTTTTTAATCGTTAAAATATTTTTTTTTCATATAGCAGAAAGGTAGTGTTTTACACATACCAATTTTCATTATTGTACAAGAGACAGTCAGGCATGCTCTCTACTAGTTTGCGTAGGATATCCACTGGAATGGGTCACCATTCCTCTTGCAACATGGCACTCAGTTGGACAATGGAAGTTGGCCACATGTTTCGGCGGCTCCTATGCAGTTGAAAATGATGTAGTATTTTAGTTAAATTCTTGTACCTTCAGACAAATAAAGAATATGTAGTAATATATGTAATATGTAGTAATATGTAGTAGTATGCAGACAATAATGTTCACCGGTTGGACTGGCCTGCACAGAGTCCTGATCTCAATCCCATTGAGCACCTTTGGGACGAATTGGAGGAAAAAAATGTTGATTATTTCCAAAAATTTTACTGCTGTAAGCTGTAGCTAATCTCTTTAAAACATCTAACTTGATACGGGTTTCATTAACACTTTGCTGTTAGGAAATAAAGGCCAATTTACAATCAACTGTTAATCCGGTTTGTATGTTTGGCAAAGATGACGTCGTATAAAATACAGCCCGCAAACAAAGCAAAGGGGAAAATGGAAAGAGGGTAGTGTAAAAGAAGAAGTCGCGTAACACAGTCACCATTTCCAGTTCTACGTGCGCAGAGACGGATAATAACCATACTCAAACTAAGGAAAAGTTCAATTAAGATTATTTCAATACCTATATACGCATATTTGTTCTCTTCCTCAATTAGTTTATTTATTTTATTTTCATACATAATTTAAACCAGTCCTGGGCACAAGGGGAAGTGGAACATAACTCTGAACACCCCCCCACCTCCCATGTCCTTTCCGCTTCACTGCATTATAAACAAACGCACAGAGGGCACTGTGCAACAGTGATGGATTTCAGGAGACCAGCGGAAACGAAAGTTCGTAAAAGCTACGACGCAATCCGTCACGGAGGAGTGCTTAACTACCGGTCTAGTTGTCTCAAACGGGGAAGGTGGAGTGAGGAGTAAAGGGGAAATCTTAATGACTCAATTCAGCTAACAGCGCCCAGGCCTGATTTAAACATTATAATTATGTGTAATTGACTAATTACAATTAGGAGTCAAAGCTTCAAGTCACAAATTTTAACTGAGCAACGAGATGTTCGTCTATCATACGCGGAATTCTTTTTAATGTTACAACTTTCATTTTAGTAAAAAAAATTGTTCACATAGGCCTACATACGCAGAATATATTAATACAAGTGCTGGCTAAGGAGAGGGAATTCATGCCTTACCCCTCCGCCCTGCTTGTGTATTAAGGGGTTGACTCCCGAATCAAGAAATGCTGACCAGTGAAGTAGGCTATTATAATACGTTAAATCGTGTTGGGTTCGTAGCTACGACCAGAGAGGCAAACGAAATATATATCCGCAAAACATAGGCCTATCGTGCTAAATACGGTGGATTCGAATCTCAGCCAATGCAGTCAAATGAGTCCTCTGGTAAAGAATGTTGAGGGCCAAAGTAAAACAATCAGAAAAATGGCACGCATAGATGATAATGGGTTTTCAGTTAACTGCAGTGCGAACCGTTGCTTCCCTTTATTTTTAGAAAATAAAATAACATGTTTCTCATAAAATTAAATATTATATAACATGCATATTACTAAATTCTTAAGTCTGATTAGTGCAATATGTTAACTAGTGAATGATATATGCATTGGAGGTGATAAAGAACTGCCCACGCTACTCTAATATCTCCTGGCTTAGTTGCCTCATTAATGCTGCCTTATTGGTGTCACTTAGGAGGTTCAAGCATGTCTTCAGACAGTTGACTAAACAACAATTACTGTTTATATGAACCACCAGATGAGCAAATTCTACTTCAATAATACACTATCTACCAAAAAGTAATTGAGTACTGTTATTGCCCTTTTAGAACCTCTTGGTACCACCTCTGGTTGCTATAACAGCAGCCACCCTGTCAGCATGCTCTTCACTAGTTTGTGTAGGATATCTACTGGAATGCGTCGCCATTCCTCTTTCAACATGGCACTCAGTTGTATAATGCAAGTTGGCCCCATGTTTCGGAGGCTACTGGTATGCAGACAATAATGTTCACCGGTTGGACTGGCCTACACAGAGTCCTGATCTCAATCCCATTGAACACCTTTGGGCCGAATTGGACCGGCGATTGAGGTTTCGGGAGATGCGGCTAACTTCACTATATAGGCTATATCTGTGTTTATTTAGTTGCTGTAAATTATTATTAAAACTAAAATACAAGCGTTGTGAGTTATAGAATTTCAAAGACGAGAAAGGTCTAACCCTAAAACAGTTTTTGAACGGTTGGGTTACATCAGCTTCTTGTCTATGCGGATGACGTGAATATGTTATGAAAAAATCAACAAACGATTAGGGAAAACACCGAAATTCTACTTGAAGCAAGTAACGCGGTAGGATTGGAAGTAAATCCCGAACAGACTAAGTATATGATTATGTATCGTGACCAGAATATTGTACGAAATGGAAATATAAAAATTGGAGATTTATCCTTCGAAGAGGTGGAAAAATTCAAATATCTTGGAGCAACAGTAACAAATATAAATGACACTCAGGAGGAAATTAAACGCAGAATAAATATGGGAAATGCCTGTTATTATTCGGTTGAGAAGCTTTTGTCATCTAATCTGCTGTCAAAAAATCTTAAAGTTAGAATTTATAAATCAGTTATATTACCGGTTGTTCTATAAGGTTGTGAAGCTTGGACTCTCACTTTGAGAGAGGAACAGAGATTAAGGGTGTTTGAGAATAAGGTTCTTAGGAAAATATATGGGGCTAAGAGGGATGAAGTTACAGGAGAATGGAGAAAGTTACACAACCCAGAGCTGCACGCATTGTATTCTTCACCTGGCATAATTAGGAACATTAAATCCAGACGCTTGAGATGGACAGGGCATGTAGCACGTATGGGCGAATCCAGAAATGCATATAGAGTGTTAGTTGGGAGGCCGGAGGGAAAAAGACCTTTGGGGAGGCCGAGACGTAGATGGGAAGATAATATTAAAATGGATTTGAGAGAGGTGGGATATGATGGTAGAGACTGGATTAATCTTGCTCAGGATAGGGATCAATGGCGGGCTTATGTGAGGGCGGCAATGAACCTCCGGGTTCCTTAAAAACCAATAAGTAAGTAAGTAAGTTGAGTCAGACACACTGTACCTACATAGCAATGATGAGTTGCTGTGATATAGAGAACAGAGAGGAACTTCGAAGGAAACGGTTGCGACGGAAGAGAACATGACGTTGTTTCAATAGGCTAAATAAGACAATAAGGTAACTAAATGAAGTTTTATGTGTGCACATGTGTGTACGATAGTAACCAATACCAAGGCCTTGATACGTTAATTTTCTATCTAATTATGTCAAAGTCTTTGTTCCAACTATCCACCAAAGTATCGATTGCGCACAGCAGAAATCTGTGTCAAAAGCTTGGAGACAGAACGTTAGTAAACTTCGTCCTCCGGCTCCAAATCGGCTTCGAGCAAGGCAACTCCTATGAGTCCCAAGAGATGAACAGTGAGTATCAGGGTCAGGCTGTGCTTGGAAGATAGAATCGCTGCTCGTCTTGAATGCATGTTCTGTTATTACCCACCAAAGACCTTGCACCAAGTCTAAACTTCTTCCGAAAGAGTACTATAGAGCAGGCCTGCACAAGGTTTGCGCTCTCCGAGCCGGCTCACAGCTCATGAGCGGAATGCTGATATTATTGCTGAGGTTAGTCTTGTAAAACTCAACAAGGTTAGTAGTATTATTCAAACGATCTTTAGCGCTTAGGTCACATTGAAGATCAATAAGTTCGAGCAGTAAATCGTTAAATGTTAAATGTTATGTTCCGTCTTTTAGATTCCTCCATACTGTACTGTAGCAGTAGGTAAGCAACGTGAAACAGCTACTGAGAATAGCCCTACACACTGCACTCCACTAGATAGCTGAGTGGTCGTTTCCCTCTCCTCTACCTATAGCAAGTCTATGTCATTCTGACGTATCTTCTTCTCCATTTCGGCGAGCGGTAAACACGGCTCTCCCGCTCGAAAGGAGCGCGCGCTCTCGTTGAGCGCTATTTATGCAGGTCTGCTATAGAGCGATATGTTGACAATGAATTTTAACTAGTACTCTACAGTAGTAATCAGAAACCGGGTCATCCTTATCAGCTATGAAACTCATCTTTTGAGACACAGTTTAATGCATCGATTACGGCCTTTTGGATGTCTTCTGTTGTTTTAAAATTGTCTCCTTTCACAATAAGAAATAAGAAGAAGCCGCATGGAGCAAGGCCGGGTGAATATGGAGGCTGCTGCGGTGTTGAGACAGATGAGCAGTCACATTTCTCCCATTATCTCCTTGTTGCTCAGTGACATTTTTTGAAACGATTTTTGCACAAATTTTTCTCATGCTTAGGCCTTTAGTTAGAATGAGGCGAACAGCTTCCCGATTCAAATTCAATTCTTGCGCTATTATTCTAGCTGTTAACAGGTTATCAGTTCGTACAACTTCACTTATCCTGGCAATGTTGTCATCTGTCAGTGCAGTTGTTTGTGTTCATTTTCAACATTGCTTCTGCCCTCGACAAACATTTTATGACATCGGAAATCTTGTGATCTTGACATCACTTCATTTCCAAAAGCCTTCTGAACGTTTCCATACGTTTTCGTGGCATTTTCACAGAGCTTCACACAAGCAATTTCATTGTATTGACGAGGAGCAAACACACAACTCCACTAGTCAAGCATCTACTCCACACTTATGGCTTGCAGGGTGGTGCCAGTTGGAATTCGAGTGGGGGAAGGACCACGGACAAACATATTTCTGGTAGGAGGCTGCAGGATTGCTTAATCCGGTGGGAAAAACCAGTCTCATTGCTTTATTGTCCGACCTCGTATATCTTGTAAGACGAATTAAAAATGTTTATACCATGATGTTATATAGGTGCAGATAAAACGTCGTGTTTATCCAACATAAAGACAGTCCCCTCGTGTACCCAATTTGATCGTTTATTGTAAAAACACCACAACCGAAATTTTTTATAAAATGAGTTTCTTGTGGATTTTGATTGCCAGCACGAATACTCATCTTTTGATATAAAAACCCATTACTCTAATATGTGAAAAATTGGACAAGAAATGTGCATTTATTGTAAAAACCCAAAACTAGCATCACATTTGGTGTTTTTCAAATAAACTCACCGAAGGTGAAAGAGTTTTTTCACTGCAATGAATAAAAAGATAAAGTTCTTTGTAAAGACATTGACAGCATTGTACCGGCAGAAGTATTCACCATTCAAATTCCTGAGAAAATTGTTTCTGCTGAAAATTTACCGTTTAAACTGCCAACAGACCTAGCTTATAACAGCTCGAGGCTACCAATCAATGTTAAAAAATGGAGGACCTTAAGAGGATTTTGCATTACATACCGGATGAAGTGAAAGGATTCTACACAGAACTGTACACATTGCCTACCACCAACAAAGATAGTAATGACAGTGGAAGTGAAGACTAGAAAAATAATAAGTCCTGATAAGAAAAACGTCTGTTGCAGCAGAAAAAAAAATTCATTTTTTTTTGTGATTTTATATGTAGTTTTTATATAGATTATAAAGTTTGTTCATACTGACTTTCATTCACTTTAATACTTTGAAAAAGGCAATACTTTGCTTAATTTCAGTTTGTTTGTTGGAAAAGCTCCATAACATCTTGATTTATTTAATTTTTTGGGGGACTTGTATATATTATAAAACACAACTCATGGTGAATAAACCTTATATTTAGCAACTAATATCACTTGTTAAATACATTTTGACAATTAAAATAAAATTAATGAAACTAAACAGTTTTTATTGGTTCCCAAAAATTTTGTTTTTGTCACTTGTGGGGTTTTAGAAATAAACATTCAATTAACATTAATACGAAAAAAATCACTTATGGAATTTAGTCATGGTCTACTTCGAATCGTAGAGTTGAAAGGATAATTTCTTAACTGTGTATAACGTTAGAGTGTGTTCCATTATACTGCGTGTTCAGTTCAAAGTGTGTCATGGCTCGCTGTATGCCGTCATGTGACTAGCCGATGAGCGTAGAGAATTCAACCTTCCTACACTCCCGCAAAGACGTATTACCTATGTGCCAGACAAGTTGCCTAGCAAGTACGGCGTTCATTCTGAAAAGTACTTACCGATACGTACGGTAACGCAGGTAGTGACAGGAATGTGAACTGTTTAGAAACACGTACTGAGGTGAGTTTTTTCTTACTGTCGGGATATGGCGAGAGGGTTAAGACGATTACTTACGTATTTGTTGACATTAACGTGGACGGTCAACATGGACACGGAGCATTTGATTTGTGTTTTGGAATGTAGCGGTACGCAACCGATGGTAACAAAAACTCTGCGTCCGACTTTCCAGAGCAAAACACAGTTCGAAAGAGGTTATGGTAGCACACAGACCGTACAGACCGCCATCTGTTGCTACGACTTTCAAGTTATACCGTACGTGTTCTCAAGTTCAGATTGAACACATTGAATAGTAGGCAACTTCTCTGACATAAAAGCTGAAACTCGCTTCAAATCGCTGACTCACAACAGTGACGTCATGACACACTTTGAAATGAACACCCAGTAGTGTAAGTTTTGTTTGGAATAATCCTGGTGTTCAACGGGAATGATACATAAAAATGAATCAATTTTATAGCAGGCATCTGGAAATATTTCGTCCAGTTCCATGTGTAGAGTGTGTCAGTTATGAGATGGAACAGACAAGGCAAAGCCTCTAATTGATCCTCACTCTCAGCGTATTCCGGTAGGCGCAATATTGACCACGTCTGTTCTATCTCAAGTCGTTTATGTGTTTGCTTCTGGCTCCAGAACGTGAACACACAGATTGCCCAGGAAGGTTCTCCTCTCCCTTCAGTGGTGTCCAAACAGTTCGTTTTTGCCAAAATATTATTTTTCCAAGATAATTCTTTTTGACAAGAAGAAAAATGGTTTACAGGACAGATTGAAATCATAAAAAAGAAGCTGAATTGTATAGAGGTAAAATAAATAGCTCTGAAATCAATGCTAGTAGTGCAAATTACACTTACTTACAAATGAATCGCTTCATTAAGAAAGGACATCAGTCCAGTTTTGCTAAGTTGTGGAAAATGAAAATCTGTCCGGACCGATGCTCCTTCCTTTACAAAACGCTCACATTCCGAACACAATATCACGATGAAAGAAATGTTGGCCTTGTTTCTTTACTTGATAAAATGATGTGTTGAGCATTCAAGATGGGAAATTCAATGTTAACTCAATTTAGAAAAAAATGTGACTGATTCCCTTTCTTTATGAAGCGATTCAAATGGTTTTCAGAGAACCCGGAGGTTCATTGCCGCCCTCACATAAGCCCGCCATCGATCCCTATCCTGAGCTAGGTTAATCCAGTCCCTAGCATCATATCCCAACTTCCTCAAATACATTTTAATATTATCCTCCTATGTCCCATGTATGTCTCGGCTTCATCAAAGGTCCTTTTCTCTCAGGTCTCCCAATTAACACCCTTTACGCATTTCTACATTCAACCATACGTGCTACATGCTCCGTCCATCTCATAACTCTGGATTTAATGTTCCTAATTATGTCAGGTGAAGAATACCATGTGTGCAGTTCTGAGTTGTGCAACTTCCTTCATTCTCATGTATCTTCATCCCTCCTAGCCCCAAATATTTTCCTAATCATCTTATTCTCGAATACCCTTAACCTCTGTTTCTCTCTCAAAGTGAGAGTCCAAGTTTCACAAACATACAAAACAACCGGTACTATAAACGTTTTATAAATTCTAACTTTGTCTTTTTTTTTCGAAAGCAGACTAAATGACAAAAGCTTCTCAACGGAATAATAATAAGCTTTTCCCATAATTATTTTGCGTTTAATTTTCTCTCGAGTGTCATTTTTATGTGTTACTGTTGCTCAAAAATATTTGAATTTTTCTATCTCTTCAAAGGATAAAATTCCAAGCTTCATATTCCATTCATACTGTGTTCTGGTCACGAGACAAAATCATATATCTTTTCGGGATTTACTTCTAAATCTATCTCACCACTATGCAATTACACTAACTAAACATTTGTAAGCTGGTATTTCTCGACAATATTCGATCACCGAATTGCGTACTGTATTTTGAACGGATATTTGTATGTATGTATTTATTCACACTGAAAATGAAAGAAAATTCGACGGCAGTGTTTTTTTAGTTGGTTAGCCTATTTAATGAGGCTGTAACAACTATTCCGTTATTTAGCATCGATGGGATTGGTGGTAACGAGATGCTATTTGGCGACATGGGCCAAGAATTCGCCATAGATTACCTGATATTCGCCTTACGTTTGGGAAAAACCTCAGGAAAAACCCAACCAGGTAATCATTTCAAGCGGGAATCGAACCCATGCCCGATCGCAACTCTGGATCGGGAAGCAAGCGTTTTTGCAGACTCAGCTACACCGGTGGTTATTATTATTATTATCATTATTATTATTATTATTACTATTATTATTTAAAATAAACTGAATTAAAGTAAACCTAATTAATAAAGTAAACTTAATTTTTCATTACAACCACATATGTATTATGACATATGCATACGTACATGTATGTTATTTTGGCGCCAATACTCCACAACTTTCACTTCACTCTCATCTCACTCACTCCACTGACACTATGATACATTTCACTGACACTACAGACTTTTCACTGGCCAAAACTGTTCACTACCGCTATAAACCATAACGTCACTGACACACCCGCTTCACTGATACAACACTTCATGTCGGCACAAATTGCTATGTATGCAGACGATATAGCTATTTACGCAATCCATCGCAACATTAACATAGCCTCAAATCACCTTCAGGAAGCCTTAAACATCATACGCCCTTGGCTAGAAAATTGTCGCATCGCACTGAACTACAATAAATGCGAAGCAATGATATTTACTTTGTGTCGTCCTGCTAATCCTCCATGCATAAATCTTTCAACCAACGTGATGCCGTGGAAACCAAAGGATGAAGCTGTAAAATATCTTGGAGTGCACTTAGATCGCCGTCTATCATGGAAACATCACATCAACAACAAACTTAAATTGGCCTACTCAAGACTCACTAAATTATATTCGCTCCTCAACAAGAAATCATCTCTAAAGCTACAAAATTGCATGCTACTTTACACATCTCTATAACGACCTCTACTGCTTTATGCCTGCCCTGTCTGGGGAGGAGCTGCAATAAGTGATACTAAACACATCCAGTCATTTCAAAATAAAGTCCTACGAATTTCACTCAATTCTCCTTGGTCTGTCCGTAACAGCCAACTACACAGAGAAACTGGCATTGACACAATCAAACAGTTTATTCATTCACAAGCTAAGAAGTTCTATAACAAACTAGAAAATGTTCCAGGCGCCATCCACTACTCTCTCGGAAGGAAGTCCACATTTCCCACTAGAATCAAGAGCCGACTTTCAATGGACCTCATATTATAATCAAAATTTATCATCCCACGAATCTATGTAAATAATTATTTATTAACAAATAGTTTTGTTCATTGAGGAGCCCAATCTAGGCTGCCCTCAATTCAGTGTCATGTATTGTATTTATATTTTATTTAGAAATGATCTGTATAGCGCTAAATGCGCTGATCGATCAATAAAAAATGTTGATTGACTGAAACACGTTGTTCCGTACTGTTTTATTGGTCAAAAGTAGTATGACGTAGTAAAAGTGTAACAGGCAATATAAAAGTAATAATCACTGTGCCACAAAACTAAAGAGAAACTTTGGTCACCCTCCCATCTGCCTCTGATGCGATGAAACAAAATCGCGGTAACCATTCTTACGAGAGGCCGTTAATCCATTGGTGGTGAACACTTCGTCAAGCAGAAAAGAAACACAAAGGGAAAGCAGACAATTCCGATGCTTTGGTTCGATCCCATACCAAACTGGGATGCCCTGAATCGACGTCTCTTCCGAGCGGTATTTGTATTGGAAGACCACTCGGCACAAAATTGACGAAACGTTCACGACTTATCTAGTGGAAAGTCAATAGAGAGCCTCGGGTCCTCTTAGAAGTTTCATTTGAGGTACGCCCGGTGACAGCGCAGTTTTGGTTTGTAAAACTTGCCTTTCCGATATACCTGCATATAAGAACTGGTAAGTTGTGGAAGCTTTCTTTCCGAGATAATACTGTTTTATGTGAAATATTTCATGGCATGTTTTGGGAAAGGCACTGATTTAATTCTCAATACGTTCCGTCAGTTTAAAAGAGCAGTGTATTATGATAATAGATGATTGAAAAAAATTTAGCTTTGTCCTTTAAATGTGCAGAAATTTTAAGTGAACAAATATAATTTTTTGACCTATTTCAGTAACTTAGTAAGCATGATGATAGAGATATTCCGATAGTCAATGTAATGTAATATAATCCAATAATTTTATTTAGAGTTCAGTCTAATTGACTTATCACAGTTTAAAATCAATAACACTTACAAATGTAAATGATCATTGCAAATTACACAATTGAAATGCAAACGTTTTCGCCCTTTGGGCATCATCAGCCGTTTGACTCACGATATCTTATACAATTTTTACCATATCTTTGTTGTGAAATGCGTACCAGATAATTGATATTTACAATCTTGTGTATATTAATAAACAATTATTTACATGATTAACTCTATGATAAATGACAATATGAAATTGAAATGAATACAGATATTAAAATTATATGTGGTAAAATTGTAACTAAAATGTTGTATTGATTTATATTTCTTAATTATAAAATTGTGATCATTAAAACAATATAATGGAAAAGATATGATCAGTAGCGGCTGGTGGTCAAAATAATGAGTGTGCTACAATCTCTACATCGGCCTACTGTACACATTTATATGTATTTATATTAATTTGAGACTCGCCTAGTGACGAAATATGGAGTTCCTTCCTACTACAGAACTTGTCAATTACCCTGGTGTTAAACCCCTCCATCCTGGACATTATACTCTTTTCTATTGACAGTATTGCAAGAGCAGTGAGGCGATCCTGGGACATAGTGTTCCTTAAAAACGTTTTTATGCGTTTCAAGCAAGAAAAACATCTTTCTGGCTCAGCAATGGTCATTGGTGTTGTAACCAAAATATTTTACAACTCCGTTACTTCACAGAATAGATCCTGTAAATTGTTGGAGGCTATGTATTTTAACAGTTAAACGGCTCCTTCTATATTTCGGAAGTCGGGTCTTCCGTATAGAACTCCAAGTTGTGTCTTTAACATTCTTTTGTTCAGTAAAGTTTATCTGTTGACAGCAACTTCAAGTTCGCGTTCAGGAAAATTATGCAAAAAATTCTCACAAAATTCGCTGTTTAACAATTTTGTTGCGTCTAGGTAGCTTAAAGATTGGAAACGATAAGTAGTTTTCTGAATTATACGGTCACATACCTCCTTGGTATCAATTTTCTGGGATTCAATTTTCCGTCGCTTGCTGACTGATTCAGGAGGAACCTGGTAGATGGCAGCAGCAGTCGAACATTTGAATTACCAAATACATTGTATATAGTTCCGAGTTCTTCCACAAACAAACATTCTTTCGTTACGCTTTACTTTTGCAATCTCCAAGCTGTGTTGTGCTGAAGCTAACTACAGCACTTCCCCGCGTAAAAGTAGCCAATCAGAGCAGTTATTTCAGCTTCGCACATGCGCATTAACTGTCTACATTCTCATGTAGAGTTTTGAGTACACAACGAACCCCCTGAGGCACCAAAGAGCGAAGAGTGACGAATAAACACTCTATAATGCGTCATGAACATAACCACGGGAAATTGTCAAATGACAGATTAAATACTATGGTATTGCAAATACTTTATTTGAGCAAAAATTATCATTGTGCTGTAGCACTGTAGCACATAAGGACGGGCCGGCCCTGGATATGATTCATCTTAAACTTCATAATAGGCCAATATACTTCTATTAGTTGATTGTTCGCAGTGCGAGCATTGATCTCAATGATTCGTCAATCCATTCAATGGTGGAATCCATTCTGTAATATATTATTATGAGCAACTGTTATTACTATATTCAAATGGAAAATTTATTCAAATGAAAAATTATTTTAGTTACAATTTTATCACATATAATTTTAATATCTGTATTCATTTAAATTTCAGATTGTCATTTATCGTAGAGTTAATCATGTAAATAATTGTTTGTTAATATACACAAGGTTGTAAGTATCAATTATCTGGTATGCATTTCAGAACAAAGATATGGTAAAATTGTATAAGATATCGTGAGTCAAACGGCTGATGATGCCCAAAGGGCGAAAACGTTTGCATTTCAATTGTATAATTTGCAATGATCATTTACATTTGTAAGTGTTATTGATTTTAAACTGTGATAAGTCAATTAACTGAACTCTAAATAAAATTATTACATTATATTACTATTTCAGTAAGTAAAAAAATATATCTTTTTACTCTATAAATCCTCATATTTTAAACATCATGCTACTAAAAATCATGTTTTAGGAAATATCTTCTTCCGAAAACACCACATGTCTTATACAAAATCCCCGTCCTTCTGCACCTTCTTAGTATTTTAGTGCCTATTCCTTTCTTGAGTGATTCCCTTCATTAAACGTCATAAGTTTAAATTTGCTGGCAGAATTCTAACATTATAAAATTCCTTTGCAGATAGCTCTATAATTCGTATCTTCAGTATGGCTGCTTGTTTTTTATGATTTGGTTTTAAAACATCGGTTACGTCTAATATTCTCATAAAATTTGTTAATTTGAATCTAGTGCATTTTCCTATCTATAGGCTACCTATCAAACTACGACAGTTCAGATTACTGTATACAGTAACTTGTTTTCAATAAGACAGTTCTATTCCTTGTGATTGCCTAATTATAATTTTTCTTTTTTCTAATCCTTTCTAGTTTTTTATATTTGTTAAAATATATGCCTCTATTAAAATAAGTATGCTGCGTACGAACAAATATATGACAATAGTATATATTACGATACAGGCATATGAACCAGGATTATACACAGACGATGGCATCACAAGATGGCGGTAACACCAACAAAAGACACTAGGGGACCCGCGTTGGAAACCGGGTTTTTTGGGTGGGGACATTCAAAGGAAATAAAATAAAGTATACTCATAAATTTCAGTAAAATATAATAATATACCTATGCCATTTTGCATGAACAAAATAAGGTGCAACTTCGATATCTTCTCACACTACATCATACCGGAGAGAAAACGTACTTAAATCATTAAAACATTCCTAGGCGTTATGTTAATTATATATCCCCTCAACTAAACTAACCTAACCTTGTCACATATCACTTAGTTATCCCCCCATTTTAAACCATCTAATCCATAACGAAACGCAGTTCAAATGCTAGTCCTGTTACATCCGCCGTCGTAACAAATCATCCTCGAACAGCACAGTAATCAAATCAAATTCTAAAATCCACTCAGGCCAACATACAAAAAGTTACTTATACCAACATCGAAAACCTAAAAACTCAAATCCAACTGCCTTCTAAACTTCTGACTTCCAACCTATACCGCAGCAATGAATACCTAATGACGTAACACAAGATATGTCACCATCACAGAACACATAAGAAAATAGTTCCAATGTATTGTATCGGAATATATAATAGACCAAAATATTCTATGTTGAAGGTTGCCTTCTACGTTACTTATATTTCATATGAAAATCCAGTTCGTTTCTTTTGTTTTCCTTAATGCCAACTTAACAAAACTCTCCTGCAAGATGTAAGGGTTTAACTACTTTTCTCTGAACTTGTGTATGAAGAAAATGTGTCTGGATTTACTGTCACCATAGAACGCTGTAATCCGCTTGCTGTGGCTATGAACTGAAATTTTCTTCCAGTGTCTGCTTTTTACTCCCGGTATCTTTCTCTCCTTGCTCTACATTCCTATAAAGGAATTCCTAATCTTGTTTCTTTGAATTTTAATCTCCCCTGAAACCAAAAGATTCTAGCTACGAGAAAAATGAAGACAATTTGTTGAAGCATTGAATTTCCAAGCCAGAGATTCAAGTTCAAATCCTAGGGGCCGTATTCATAGACATTCTTAGCGTGGGCGAACTAACGTTTTTCGTATTCGTAAATCAGTGTTAGCTATATGATATGATATGATATGATATGATATGATATGATATGATATGATATGATATGATATGATATGATATGATATATGATATGATATATGATATGATATTATATGATATGATATGATATGATATGATATTAGCTTAGCCGGGGCTAGTTTAGCACGCTCGTAGCGCGGGCTAGCGAAATGTCTATGAATAGCACCCTATGAGTCCAGATGGAATTTGTGGTGAACAAAGATCGTACTTGGGGCTGGTTTCCACAAAGTACTTCGTTGCCGTAATTTCACAGGCTAACTTCTCTAATCACATTTATCCCCAGAATATAACGGGCATACGATGTGCAGAGCCATAATTATGTCCTACTGTCTATTGAATTGAAGGCAGACTCGACAATAGCAACGTAACATCTGTAGGCCTATACTTAGTCGAGCAGATTCAGGAATTTCACCTCAACAAAAAAGGGAATTAATATAAGTTGGAACACACGCCGATTTAAATAAGAATAGAAGTGGAAGTAGAGTAATTACTCGCTAGAATAATGGTTAACCCTTAAATTGGAAAAACTTCATTTCTCACACTAGTTTATTAAACCGTGTCGGACTGTAAAGAAAACAACTATCGCAATTGTGCAAATCTAGTCTTTCAGGTAAAGTTTCCTGTAAAGCAGATTTGAATAATTTCAAGGGAAAAATTGTTCCGGGGCCGGGTATCGATCCCGGGACATCTGGTTGAAATTATTCAAATCTGCTTTACAGGAAGCTTTACCTGAAAGACTAGATTTGCATAATATATACGTCACTGTGTACGTTAACAGAAAACCACAATTCCAAGTCACACAGAGATTGTGTGCACTCAATGTGGGTCTCTGGCGTTTCGTCAGCCCACGCGAGTTACGTGGATATAAAGGGAAAAAGTTGAGACGGTGTCGGGTGGAGTTCCCGGGTAGCTCAGTTGGCAGAGCGCTGGTACGTTCAACCAGAGGTTCCGGGATCGATACCCGGCCCCGGAACAATTTTTCCCTTGAAATTATTCAACTACCGCAATGTCCATATTTTACATGTCGTACAATATTATAGTATCATGAAATTTTAATTTTCCTACCAATTTTTTTTCTATTGTACTATTAAAATTATGGCTTATAGCATTATCCTGTTGTAGCCTATAGGATACTTTGCGAATTTAAGGGTTAAGGTGCTACTCTACAAAACCGAAGGTCGCGAATTTTACAATTTTACATTTCTTCGAATCAGATTTATGCACATTTAAAGGATAAAACTAAAATAATATCAATTTTTTATCATAACACATTGCTCTTTTAAATTGACTCAGCATATTGGTAATTAAATCAATAACTTTCCCTAAACACGCTATGAAATGTTTAATATAAAACATTTTTATCTCGAAAATAAAGTAAAAATCGAGCAAAATTCTATTAAACATTTTTGTTTCAAATATCTCGAAGACTAACCTTCGTGACTGTATATACTAACTAGACTGTGCTATAACTGTGATGACTGATGAAATGATGAGTGACCAACTCGTGCTCCTTATGCAGGAGCATTCTTCGCTGCACACGAGCAGTGTGCAAAAGCAGATCGCTAATATCGCCTCAATACAGACAATGCAAAATAGTACCGACACAGTCTATTGTTCCTAGCACCCTCACAACTCAAGACAGTTTTCACCGGTGTAAAGTCAAAACATTGGTTAGAAAAGCAAGTAGGAGTAAATCTTCCTTTTACAGAATTATACTGTGTGCCTATGTCATTCAGTGTAATACTTTTATTTTTATTGATGAACATAGTAAGATTCTTTCTTATTGTACATAATTCTGAAGAGAATACTTGCAGAAAAGCTCTGTATATTTTCTCTTTTACCCCAGGCCCATCTCGCACCGCATCCACTCAAAGATCATGACCCAGGATCGTGCACAAGTTCAAAGAAGCGGGCAACATAATTAGTAGGCGTTCTAATTAGGCTTTCGTACCACAATGTGGAAACAAGGCCAAGGGTTCATATCAACAGAGCCGTTCTGCAGTTCCATTCCTAAATCACAATCTCCACACAAAGCATGAAATTGCCACAAGAACGCTTTTCAAGAGCTACAAATAACTTCGTATTCAGTATAAATTACATTTTCAAGTTAAAACAATTTAAAATTTTCAACATAAATAAGATCACTGAAGTCGCATAGTAGTTGAGGATTAGGGTCCTGGAACATTTTATTTGAGAATCCACAGTGATTGACTATTTTACTACGCTTTATCAAATGCTATGGTTATCTAGCTTCTGAGTGAGGTGAAGTTGATAATGCCGGCGAAATGAGTCCAGGGTCCAGAGAGTTACCCAGTATTTTCTCTTAATGAGTTGACGGAAAATCCCGGAAAAAACCTCAACCAGATAATTTGTACCAACCACGACTTGAACCCGGGTCCGCTCGTTTCACGGTCAGGCATACTAAGTGTTACTCCACAGCAGTGGACCATTTACAGTGATGTAGGTCATTCGTTATCTCGTGAAACCAAATACTTGTGTGCACCGTAGCTTATATACTAAAAGCCAGGTTATGAACCGACTAAACCGGAAGCAACGTTCTGTTGTTCTCTTTCTGAGCTCTGTTGCCACATAGTGGCGCGAGATTCAAAGCGTGTTCAGCGTTTGTCACCGATATGTTTAAAGTAACTGTCGTAGCTGTTTTTTAAATTATTGATATAATAAAGAAGTATATTATAACGAATTCAAACATTTCAGTTAAACGAACGAACAACGGTTCGATTCAAATAATAATAATGATAATGATAATAATAACGATAATAATATAGTGTTAACTAATTTATATCAACATATATTATAGTAATTTTTATTTTATTTTGAGTCGTCGTTATAAATCGAATTAACTATTTGGCTATTTTTGAACATCAATAATAAAAATAATTTAATGGATATGATTTTAATTTTATGTTTATACTGATTGAGTCATGTATATTCAATTATTATTATTATTATTATTATTATTATTATTATTATTATTATTATTAATTCTCATATATATCAACAAGCAAATATAGGAATTTATAAAAAAAATCGTTTCTGTCTATCCAGACTTAAAAATCCGCTTCCTTTTTGTATCGTAACATTCGGGAGAATTCATTATTCTATTTCAAGTACTACTGTATATAGTTATCGATAACACTATCAATAATATTAGTAATTAAAATTATTGTTTTTAAGAAAGCACGAGCTAATGGCACTGGTGCGAAATGCGACTCTCATACACGTGGTATTGCAAATGAACTGAGAAGTTTGGCTACACTGTCTCCGTGATTCCGTTGCCAGATTTTCGTTAGCAGACATTTTCACGTGAGGTCCAATGAAAAGCTCCGTTCTCCTTCTCCCCTCCACCTCCCCACACTCAACGTGTCATCGTTGCATAGGCTACCCCTCTAACCCGCACATTCCTCTCGCCCACACTACTACTTCCTGTTTAGTCGGTTCATAACCTGGCTTTTAATTTAGTAACAACCTTATGGTAGGAGTAAGCGAGCTAGCTATCTGTAAGTGGAAATGTAACGAGGGAGAGAAGCTTCCAATCAACTCTTTCTTTCCCCTTAGGCGAAGATACTGTTCCCGAGATATCAAATAGACGCAGGTAGATTTAGTAGGATACCAAATGGCCTATACTTGTGGCGGAGGACGTCTCAGTGAGAGTTTTATCGAGGTTTTCCCGTTTCCCCGTACTAGGCGTTAATATAATTTCGGTCGATCTTCATTCCATTAACTTATCACTAGATCCCAGATGTTTAGGCATTTATAACCGGACAAAAAGGCACAATAATCTTTGAAAAAGGCGTTATAAATTTTAATAAGGCAAAATATATTTTAGCAATACATTTAAATTATAGCAACATAACTCACATATTTACTTCGTAGGTGACACATGTTGACTTATAAAATACTTTTTTCCGTACCAACAAAACTGTTCCATCGGTTGAAATCACATGGGCACCAAATTCACTAACATAAGCATGTAGTTTACTTTTCAATGGTTTAATGAATTTAGGCATTCTAGCTAACCAATTTTATACCTTCTGTCACCCGACAATAACTGACTGACTGTTTCTCACTCAAAATTCTTTCTCCTACAATAATAAATAAAACGTGTAGCAGAAAATTGTAACAGTAAGATTTGAAAGTATGAAAGCAAACAATTGGAAATGCTACATGACATCTTCTATGAGAACGAACTTAATATTTAAAATTATAAAGCTGATTGTTGGTACCGTGAGACATGACAATAATTGAAGAGTCCACTGCAAGAATGATGGGTGTCACTTTCTTGTCGAAAATGAACCAAGACTGTCAATGCATAGCTTAAGACATATAGAATGTACATAGAGAGTTACGTGGCATTAGCACTGATAGTCATTGTCAGTAATGATCGGAAACTCTCAGTTAAGCTTTGAGCGCTAAGCATTTCAAACTTTCAATTGCTTCTCCTGCAAAATGTATTTCAAATGACATCCGTCATTCTTGCAGTGGACTCTTCAATTATTATATTTGTAACTGTGGATGGTCGATCATTATTTATATTACACCAATAGTATTAAAGCAGATTAAGAACCGAAATAAATTACTTTTATTTATTATTGTTAGTAAAGTTAGTCATTGTTCAAAATATTTAAATTTCATACATATTACATTACAATTATTTAGGAAATTGCAAATAAACAAGAAATATTTCTTTAAAATGACAAAAATGGCATTTATTAGTAAGGAACACCTTAAAAAGGCAAAATAGGTGAAATAAAAATTGGCCCTATCACTTTGATTTACTCCAAATCACATTTATATCTATGTAAATAATGATTTACTTCCACCCAGTAAAAAAGGCATTTTGCCATATATCCGGACTCTTATCACATTCAAAACTTTTTTCCAATTACTGGTTGATAACATGCTAAAGAATGATCTACACTAGTCATACTTCAGATCTATACAAACAATTATTGTTCTTCCTCTGACATATATTGTCAAGTGAGATGTACTGTCTGATAATAGATTTACATATCAGCCAGAACCTCAATCAGACGTAACCGTAAACACTATACGCTTATAAATTGAATGACCTTCTACACAATTTAACCTTCACCATGTATATGTAGGTTAGCGATATAGCAGAAGAGGCAAGACTTGTCGTGTGACGTTATCACGCACCATGGCTATATCACAGTGGGCATGGAGAGAAAAAATAAGGTTTTAGTGTGAATTGAATTTCCGTGTTGGTAGATTCGTGTAAAATTAACCAAACCGAAACAATCTTTGTTTCTCATCTCCCATCATTTCCCCTCTCGCGAAGCTCACATGCCAGGTTTCGCCCCTCGACCTGTACACGTCATTAACAATAAGCATATGAGCCATTCCATCTGAAATCGACCGAAATATAGAGAAAATTGACCTTACAATTTCTAAATACAATAAAACTTTTTTGTACGTAGAGAACTGTGATAGAATGCTGTGTGCAAAGTTTGAGACATCAGAACTTCATAGTGTTTAAATTAAAATTATTTACATTTATCGTATTTTCATATAATTAGCAACTTTAAACTGTTGTGGCTCCGAAAGCCTTTCACCCAATGATCAAAATCATGGTTTATTTTGATGCTGAGAAATTAAAGTTTATATTGACATATAAACAGATTTTCTTACTTTTTATGGCAATGGAGAAATTTTTATTTTTCCTCATTAAGACTCCTTTGCCAATGAAAAAATATTTAAAAAATCTATGGTTAGATTCCGCATTGAAAGTACAAATAAACATACATTTTTTACTGATGGCACGTTGATAAGAAAGTATTGAAAATATCACATAAAGAAAATAAATAGTGCGCGCGTGAACTAACCAGCTGGCTGTGAGTCGGGAGCTAGCCGAGACAAGCAAGGCCAGTAGACATAAACACGTGATGTGTCGTCTAGCAGCGCATGGTTGGTGCTAGCTTTATCACAGGTTTTCATAAACACAGGGCTAAAATGACGCCCAACGCTCGCTTATTTTCAGCTCTCGGCCAGTGCGTGCGGTACTGCACCGTTCAAGTCTAGGCGTGTGAAAATAATGTATTTAATACATTCGAAACTTATTGCCGTGCCACTAAGCAAACAATGCCGAATCCCTCTTAATAATGTAAGGTTTTTTCTCATTATATATTTTTTTAATTTTTACAAATTGGCAAAAAGCCTAAAAGTAAGTAAAATCAGATTATCTGTCTCTCTATGTACAATAAAAATAAGGATTACTTCTTAACAGAACCTACCAAATGTCAGCTACAAAATAAGCTCTTGTTCAACGTTCTGCAGTAAATGGTTCCAGAGTTCTGAGGGCTGAAAAAGGCTTGTTTTTATAAATACGCTAAATTTGTCGCTCAATAATACGAAAACCGTTTGACTTTCGATAGTATATTTTTGAAAATGCACTCTTCTCAGGGGAAAAATAGGGAAAAAATTAGAGTATAAAAATTCGAGGTTTTTTTACTGATCGATTTCATATTGAATACCCCATATGGCTATGTTTTTGGATTGAGTGTTACCTGGAATATCTCATAGGCCTATTGTGTTTTCCTCTAATGGTATTCTGAGACACGTATTCCATCACAGTCTTTCATAACGACCTTGATTAAAAATTCTTTTCGGTACATTGTTTCGCAGCCACTCTTCAATTCAGCACGTCGTTATTTTTTCTTCACTCCAGTTTTACACTCGTGAATAGTTGTTTTAGTGAAACTTTTGCATACTCATAAGTTTGGAGTTTCGAAACTAATCGCGATGTTGTCACCATTTTTTTTGTCGTCGCTAGCAAAGCTAAACCCTGCTGTAGTATTGTTGTCGAGAACAATGATCTGCTGTGTTGAAGAGGCACTTGGCAGCTCTTCTCCCAAGTTCTTTCTCTTCTTTTTTCGCCTCTTCTCTTTTCTCACTTCTGGATTGGGTTCGTTAAGGAAAACACTTGACAACAACGGCGACACTCGAGTCTCAGTTACACTTAAGATCTCGGCAGAAGTAACACCGAGTACGATTCTAACAAGCAAGAAATCAGCATATTCTACTTGCACACGCCTTATGAAATATCTAAAGAAATATGATCCTTCAGAATATTTGAGATTATTAGTCGAGTTCTAATGGCATAAGAGCCATATCTTGAATGCATTTTTGTCCGAAATCTTAATCCTATAGCGCAGTTTCCACCACATTCATAATAACATTTCACTTGATTCAAGATTTCAAATGATTTTCTCAAAATTATGAAACACTGTATGTCTAATAAACAGAGTGTAATGACTAGGCTTCGAGACTTCGGACCCAATAGAGCTGTTCAGTGGGAAATCCGCATAACAGCGTACTGAGAATAGTGGTAAAGTGTACAGTGGGTGGGGGTACTGTAGAGTGAATGCCAACAAATACGCAAAGGAAAACGCTCTGGATTTGAAGGTTCTGACGAATAATTTGGTTTTCATACAAACCTCTTTTCGAACTGTATCTGAAACTATTACACGATTAGAAAAGTCAGAGCAAGAGATACCGGAAGCCCTCAAATTAGTTGAGGAAATGACACAGAGAATTAATGAGACACCAAGTACACCGGTTACTGAATGTGAAAAACAGAAGTGAAAATCAATTTTATGTAAAAATAACGGATATGGAATATTGTTTAATATAAACAGCAAATTAGTAGACATAGAGTCACCCGAGAATGAAGAACTGTCTCTCAGAGACTGCAATGTTGTTAGGTTTTTTCGTTTTGGTCTTATCACGTCTTGTAACATAGAGCGTAGCTTTTCACAGTACAAACTGTGTTTGGCAGATAATCGAAAAGATTTACGTTTGAGACACTGAAAATGTAGCATGTTGTACATTGCAATTCGGTACTGTAACTCCACTTACTAAATACAATAGGATAAATGAAGAAATTAAAATTGCTACATGTTTATTTCCACCTTAACACTGTGTATAATTGCACACAAATGCTTATAAAAGACAGGAAAATAAAAAGCTTTTCATATTCTCTTCGCATTGTCATTGTATAATGTATATTTACTGTCAGAATCTACATATGTGTGTGTTTCCCCATACTACCGTACTCTATTCTAAATAGCAACGTTGTTACCTCAACACATCTCTACCTTTCACTACCTGCAGCGAGTCAACAACCTATAGTACATGCACAGTAAACTTATTGCGTCGGGTCCAAAGTCTCGAAGCCTGGTAATGACAAAGCTGCGGATTTATGCCTATATGCCTATTTTAATCCTTAACCTAAAGACGCAAGCTTTTGGGTTACATATCCATTTTAAGGCATTGTGAGTATTATATACGAATGTTATAGTGTCTATAATTGCCTATTTCACTGGTAAATGCCTATTTGCTTATAAATGCCTATTTGCTTATAAATGCCTAAAAGTTGCCTAAATATCCGTATTATATATCATATTTGAATTTATTGACTATTTATCGATATTTTTGTAATCTATAATTTGTTTCTTTTTTATCCAGCAGCAAATATTATCCTGGAAAACCAAAATCTAACATCTGATCTTGCTTTCATCAAAGCAGACTTTGGAAAGCTGCCTGCTAACATAACGAAACTGGACACGAGGAGTATTCCACTCCATAGTACTGTGCAAGTTATGAAGAAAGTAGAAACTATTCCTAAAGAAATACCAAGCAGTGTGGGAGAAACAATGAGAAATAAGTATTTGAAAATTGTGAAAAGAAATCCTGGTTGGGAGCAAGCGTTATTGCTGATTGGAAATGACGACATTACTGCGTTCCCACTGGTTTGGTCCCCAGCTGAGATTGGATCCCTGAAGTATTGCCCCATCACTTCACGTGAAGTGGAGAGAAGTTTCTCCCAATTTAAGAACATTCTTACAGACAACAGGCATCAGTTCTCATTACAACATTTGGACGAATATTTAGTTATTCACTGCCATAATGGCAATACTATAGAAACTAGTGTATGATGGTACGCTATGATCGTGTTTGCCATTGAGAATTAGAAATTGTTAGTGCCTTTTTAAATGCCTATTTTAGAATTTTGAATGGCTATTTTGCCTGCCGATTTCAACTGTTTTTAGTGCCTAAAAATCCGCAGCTTAGTAATGACTAACTAATTACAATTTACTTTCTGTAACATCTGTTACATCCTACAAATTAGCTACATTTGTTTTAGCGCGGAATAATTAAATCCCGTTCTTCACACATTCCACAGCCATTTATTCCATCTTAATTGCTAAATTTGATTAGAAATTACAATAATTTCAACTATTATAGCCACTTAATTATAATACTGTACTGAGACACTTCCCTATCATCACGAACTAGAAACTGGGAGTCCCCGACGGAACCTGTGATGGTTTCCCGCGACACCGAAATCTGTTAATAGTTCTCAGTTTCACGCAGAGGAGGCTTTTACAACTAGCTGGCAAGCGCGATATTCTAATGAAATAAGAAATAAATTAATGGAAGGAATAAAATTCTGAATGTCACAGCAACGAGAGAAGCTTACAAAATATTCTGCCCCTTCTTATATTCTGCACCATCATTCCAGTCAATCCGCAGATCGAACCGAAGACCACAGGAAAGTAAACCTATACTCAAGATCATTACTCTAAATAAATCCCAATGATACGATGACTCGATCAGTGAAATATTTCTGTTTTCTCTACACAGAGTGTTTCAAAATTTACATTCAAAAATTAAGGGATGAGAAATAAAAACTAAAGGAGCAAAAAAGTTCCAGTAAACATGAGTCTGTAAATTAACAGTTTACGAGATAATTCCATTTTTTGCTGGTTGAGCGCCTGGATACGGTAAAGCGGTAACATTCATGTTTCGTACATATGCCGCACTCTCACCATTCCATTTCCTTCTAAGCGTGAGACGATATCGTGAACGGTGGATAGGTAGAGGAGGTCTTGTATCTAGATCATCGGATTTAAATCCTTTGGATTTTTGTGTACGGAGTTATGTAAAAGACTTAGTTTACACAACAGACATCACCACACCTGAAGAATTGCAGCATGGGATTGTAGATGCCTTCCAGAAAATTAAGAAAGATTCAGAATTACTCGAGCGCATTCTTGGGTGTTTGCGGGGAAGAATAGACAGATGCATTCAAGTGCACGGTCACCATTTTGAACACCTGCTGTAAAATCCTTCAGTTAACATGTTCATACTGTACTGTATCTTCTTTATCCAGAAATTTTGTTGTTGTTGAAACAAAATATTTCTTTGTGTATGTTTAATCACATTTCTGTTGTGTTGAAACAAAAATTATGAATTTTGCTGTTCCGTGATTGATAAAGTGAATAACATTGTCACTGTTTTTTGTTGGAATTAGTGCAAAGTATTCGGGAGGCCCCAACCAATACAAAATTGCATTATCTCGTAATCGATTAATTTGCTGATCAATGTTTACTGGAACTTTCTAGGTTCTGTTCGTTTTTACTTTCCATGCCTAATTTTGTAACATCACTTCTGAAACACCCTGTATTAGTGAAGTATGGAAATATGATTAAATAACGAGAGGAAAAATGGAAGTGAGTCCTCAAAGATGACTGACCTCTCTTAGCATCGTCTCCATTTATATCAAGTCCCACACGACTTGCCGGGATATTAACCCAGATATCTAGCGTTAGAGTAACACTGCGAATAAGTTCCACATTTTTAATTAATATTGCGAACCTTTCTCCAAATTTAACACCAAATATTACATCGATATACGAGTAATTTGGTAGATGAAAAATTGTTCTAAATTTCATAATAATGGCAGCTCTCGACTAAATACGCCGATACTTTTGGGAGTATCGTTAACGTATACCAGGAACTTTAATTCAGTTTTAAAGAAAATTTACTCTCCTGTGAACGGAACATTTCGCGAGAGTTCGTAAGAAATGATAAGTCATTTTCACGTCATGACAGCGTCGATTACAGCTGCCCGCTGCAAACAGTGTGAGGCGTCGTGATAAATATCAGCTATTGACTTGAAAATCTTGTGCAATCTATCACCGGGACCGCTTGTTATGTGTGTTATATCGACATATAAAAATTAAACGAGCGGCATTTTGTTAAAACATCAAATTACACAGCTTCCTCTCTCCCTTTCTTACTTCCCCCAACTTATTTTATTTCTACTGTCTTATGCTTTATTTTACTTGTGGCCGCAAATAAATCAATTTCATAAAATAAAATATATGTGAGGCTTATTTGAGATGTCTTTTATCTTCCCCAATCTTGCAAAAATAAGTTCTAATAGCGCTGAAAAATTAGAGAACGTATCGGAAAATTATTTTTCTATTGTTTTCAGTGTACCCTCTATTTGCAGTGATAGTTTCCGTATGTTGAAACAGAGTGGGATTTGTTCTTTAGAAATAAGTGGAAACTTCTTTCCATCTTGTAAAGATTGATGTACGTCCCTTTCTTTGTATGTGGCATACAGACTTACGGTCTTACTAATAAAAACTCTGTATACAGACGTTTAACTGTCTTATAATTATACAATGAGTAGCTCGTTTATAAGTCGTGTGTAAATTCCTTACTAATAATCACTACATACGTCGTGTATAACAGTACAACTGTTACAAAGCTACGTCATAGATTCGTCATTACTTCGTTACGAAAGGTAATGGAATATCTGAGATTCTCTATTGCATCCGGTAGAGCGCTCTAGTGTGCCGTGTTAAGTATCGATAGTACAACTGGCTCTGATCGATTACCACACTAGCCTATATTTTGGTCGAAGAGTACAAGCTACAGCAATATTACTCTAATTATTCTATGCTCCTTGATTTGTTCTGTGGTTACAAGGCACCCATCAACATAAAATGACAGTCGATACGAACAGCTGTTAGAGGGGCGGCCATTTTTTCTCTATATACAACAAGGGGTTTCGTGTATATAAGTACTGCAAAGCAATTCCCATTGTATACAGGGTGATTCATTATTGCGTGTAAATACTTCGCTTGTGTAATGTAGAGGTGAAACTGAGACTAAATCTTCTATATAAATTTTTCTAAAAACCTTTAATTCCAGAGTTAACGCCATTTTGCGTGGAACTTGCATTCCCAAATAAAGAAAGGATAACACACGAAATGTAAACTAATTATCACTTTCGTACAATGCATTTTGACTTCAGTACAAAGACAACCAAAGTCACTAAACTCATATCCTCGGCAGTCCACTTACGCACGTTTTGTGAATTAAAACCAAGCACAGTAAAAAATGTAACACAGCCCGTTCAACTCATTACGAACAATTCCACACGCATGTTCAATTCGCTGTTGTAGTACTTCTACGTTAGGTACAGCAGAGGCATACACTAACGGCTTCAGGCGGCCCCGAAGGTAGAAGTTCAGAGGGTTCATGTCCGGTGATCTGGCTGGCCAAGGAGTTGGTCCTGCGCGGCCTATCCATTGATCTGGATACGCAGCATTAAGATACGCTCCTACATTGCGGCAGTAATGCGCAGGAGCACCATTGTGCATAAACAATAAGTTCACTCGCGTTGTAAGAGGGATATCATGTAGCAGACCATGCAATTCGCGTTCCAACAATGCGCGGTAGATTTCCCCATTCATTCGCTGATGTAGAAATCGAGGTCCGAGTAACTGATTCCACACAATACCACCTAAATGTGTCGGAGGACAGTAATGCCTATGCAGTTACTACGACGTAGGTGGCATCTACTGCAACTCTGGAATTAAAGGTTTTGAGAAAAAGTTGTATAGAACGTTTTAGTCTTAGTTTCATCTCTACAACACGCACACGAGGTATTTAAATGTAATAATGAATCACCTTGTAGTTACAGTCTGTTTATACATCCATCGCTTATGCATGGTTTATTAGTAACGTTTTCTGTCTCAACTCTGCCTAAGTCTCGTATAAAAACTATACACGGTTTATTAGTAAGAACGTTAATCTACTTTTATTCGCCAGGTGAAAATAAAAGAGTTCTAACTGTACAGCATTTGTTTTTATTTAAATAGTTGAAATCGTTGCTAGAAAAGAGCTGTAACTGCTATTACCTTGTTACAGTAAAAATAAAAAGTTTCTATTTGAAACAAAAATAGCTTAGGCAACATACGATTCTCACCACTTACTCGATATCTGAAAGACCTTAATTTTTCAGCATAATTATGCTTCATATTCCGATATTTTACGATTTTTTTGTAATTATTCTTGTTTCTAAACTGTCACTATTATTGTACAAATAATATTTTTACTATTTCTTTAGCTTTTCCTTTGCAATCACTGAGGAATCTATTCTTTCCGGTAGGAGATGATCATGAGACAGGCTAACGTATAAGACAGCACAAGATAGATAGAAAAGTGAAAAGCAAACAGATTCACTAATTACGAAGGAAAAATATATTTCCACTTTCTGAGGATCCCAGGAGGGCCCGTTAAATTTGTTTTGTCACTCGAGTTACACAGGAGGAAATTAACGCTTTGTAACGTGTGATTCTCAAGTGTTTAATCTTTACATGACATCATTGTTAAAGTAGGATTTTAGTTCAATATATGATAAATTAAAACAAATATGAAACACAGAGTATAGGAACCAGCAGGTGCTAGAATCTATCATCTGAGGGAAGTCGCTGGAGATATTTTCTTTTTGCTAGCTTGTTTCCCAAATGATATATTGCCCTCAGACACGCCATCGCCATATGCTCCACCCCACACGTGCTCAGTTCTGCTTCTTAAACTATGCAGCGAACATTTTTAAGTAGTTCCTTACCAGCAAGAGATACTGCAAACATTATTCAACAGTACTTATGGCTAGTAAACAAAATCATCTTGTCCTTTTCATTCAATAATTGATTATTCATTCATTTACTCACCCATTCACTTACTCATTCATTCATTCACTTACCCATTCATTCACCCATCCATCTATTCGATATAAATTATCTTCTAGCGTGTTATTTTTATCAAAATAATGTGTTGTCTTTCCCTCATTACTCTTCAAAATTCTTCTTGATATTCTCTAGTAGTAGGTTATTTTACGACGCTTTATCAACATCTTTCTTTCTTTCTTTCTTTCTTTCTTTCTTTCTTTCTCTCAGTTTAACCTCTCCCTTCTAGGTGCATTTACACGACCCACGCCACCCGGGCCTTACAGGGCCGCGACCTGTCGGGAGAGGAATTAATCTATGGATCACATACATACTTTTTTGACCACACAAGGACATGGAGGGCCTCCCCGAATGAGGGATCAGCTCAATGCCAGGGCCACCTCCGATACAACACAAAGATTTAAGACATTACACATCATTTACTCACACATATGAAAGGAATAAGGGAAGGATCGCCGTCCATGGCCGGACTTTCAAGAGGTACAATCCCGGCATTTGCCTGGAAATAACTGAGGAAACCATGGAAAACCTCAGTTAGGATTGCCGGCCCCTGGGATCGTACCCCGGACCTCCCGAATGCGAGGCCAGCCCTCTACCACGCCGCTAGCCCGCTCGGTGCTTTATCAACATATTAGATTATTTAGTGTCTGAATGAGATGAAGGCGATAATGCCGGCGAAATGAGTTCGGGGTCCATCACCGAAAGTTACCCAACATTTGCTCATATTGGGTTGAGGGAAAACCCCGGAAAAAACCTCAACCAGGTAACTTGCCCCGATCGGGAATCGTACTCGGGCCACTTGGTTTCGCGGCTAGACGCGCTAACCGTTACTCCACAGGTGTGGACGATATTCTCTATCTCGGGTAGTCTTTCAGTAGAGGGTGATTCAAAATAACATCGACTACTCTTAGTATGTTATACAGGAGAGCAAAGTGATCATTTTTCAAGAAGGGATCCATGTCTGGATATGCGTGGTTTGTTTGCACTGAGGCTTCAGAGTTTGTTTCATTGTTTCTGCGTCCTTGTGGTTGTGCAATCTATTAGACATAAGTGCAATATGGATAGACTAACTACGCCTAATAGCTTTCTTGCGCATGAGCGACATCTCTCCATAGTTCATGCTAGCTATGTTTTTTTATGCATAATTGATAAAGAAGTAGTGTCAAAACCACTAGGTTTTTTGTCTACGCATATAAACTGAACAACACGAGAGGAAAACAAGTGGGAGAAAACCACTAAATCAAGATTCAGTGGTGATTCCATCAGAATGAGAGTAAAGAAAAACTAGTCAAAAACTAAAAGCCTAAGGATTAATGATAGATTTTGGTGTCCTGAATTTGGTGAACTGTCGAGGATCATAAGTTCCTAATGATGCGATGAATGAGTTGTCACTGGAATGAAGTTTCTGGTAGAAGTGTCTTGTAGCTTGTAGGAGATGAGTGTGTAGGTAGTCAACCTGTAGATCTTCATGGACTTGTATTATTACTTGTAAACCAATCGCAGGCATGGATGATCCGGAGAGCTCTGTTTTGCGTTGTTTGTAGTGGCTTGAGGGTAGTCCGAGGTGCATAAAACCAGGCGGGAGAAGGATAAGTCAGAATAGGAAGAATTAATTGTCGATAAGGATTTGTCTTCTGTTTCAAGCCGAGCAATGGAGATCGTAGTAATGAATAAATTGGAAAGGTCCGAGCAGTAGCTTTAGCAGTAGTGGATTTGATATGTTGTGTGCAGAGTCAAGAATGACTCCTAAATATTTAACTTGAGCAACATATTGTAGAGACTGACCATATAATGTAAGTTTACTATCAGGTTTTTTGGTGCACTTTGTGAAAATTATAGATGTGTATGAAGATCCAAAACGCTGGAGACAATAGAATATCCACAAATCTATTTCTGAACAACATTTATGTCCTAGCTACAATTGCTACACATCTCGTCTTGTAATAATAATAATAATAATAATAATAATAATAATAATAATAATAATAATAATAATAATGGCTTTATTTAACCTGGCAGAGTTAAGGCCTTAAGGCCTTCTCTTACACTCAACCAGGATTAAAACTTGCTTACACAGTTGATCATAAAACTTGATCAGAATTAAGTAATTACATACTGATTACATATTGAGATCAAAAGAGGTAGTTACATAAAATTTACCTCATAAAATAAAAATAAACATAGAGAAGTACATATTAATTTGTTAGAATCAAATGCGAATCACATAAAAACAGAAGCCGATAATTCAATAAAAAAAAAGAAAAATGTACACAGTAAAAATAAAAATAAACACATTAGTATACATATTAATATTAGATTACAATTAAGTGGGACTTACATAATTAAATCAGAAACCGACAATGGAATAAAATGTAAACAAAAATAGATTAATAATAAAAAATAACAACACAGTGGAATACCTATTGGCATTAAGTGATAAATAAACACGATTTAGATAATAAAAATAAGAATAAAAATAATAATAAATACAGTGGAACACATTTCCAACACGTTAGGTCTGGCAACTTATCATAAGATACTTTTCTAATTAACAATTTAAAGGAAATTAAAGTTCGGCAGCCCTTTACTTCAGGCGGCAGAGAATTCCAGTGACGAGAAGTAGCAACAGTGAAAGACGAAGAATAAAGAGATGATGTGTGGAGTGGTATTTCTAGCGTGTTGTCATATTGTGACCGAGTATTTAAGTTATGATACCGAGAAAGACTGTGGAATCGGACAGATAAGTAAGAGGGAGTAGAGGTGTGCAAAATTCGGTATAAGAGAGAAAGGGAATGTAACTTTCTCCTCTCATTTAACCTGAGCCACAATAATTTATCGACAGAAGGCGAAATGTGATCGTAGTAGCGGACATTACAAATGAAACGAACACACGCATTATGAACACGATGCAGTTTCTGGGATAAATCCACCCCGAGATCACTGAATAAAGCGTCACAATAATCGAAATGAGGCATAATAAGAATCTGTACAAGCATCTGCTTTAATTTAGCTGGATAGTGGTACAATCTTTTTAACGAGTGAAGAGTGGAAAATACTTTCTTGCATGTGTGTTTGATATGAGTGTCCCAGGTAAGGTTAGATTCAAAATAAACTCCCAGGTTTTTTACAGTTGAACTGAATGGAATGATCGCTTTATTCAGAGTCACGGGAGGAAGGTATTAACTTACCCTTACTTGAAACTCAGAACCCATGTTTCATTAGCATAGGATTATTCAAAGAGAATATACCTATTTAAAACTAAAATAAAAGAGATATTTATATAAATATGATATTTTTTAAGAAATACAATATGTCATATCTTCGATATATCAGCATACGAAATAAAAATTATCCAAGTTTCGTATGTCAACTTATTTGTTTGTTTGTTTTTTTTTTCTTAAGTTTCCAGTACTTCGGTAACGCAACAGAAATATAAAATAATGCTTTTGTTTACATCTTAATGTTTCCCGGTAAAGCACATTTCGCTTATATGGATCAGTGAATCAGCACAACGTGCAGGAAGTGGTGCACTGTCTGTTCATATTATGGATCGCTTCCGGTACGTAGCGTTTCATGCACGTCATTTGTGCGAGTACTCACATCATCATACAACAAAACATTCCGGAAGTATACCGACCTGTAAAAAAAAAATGTTACATTTGACTGCTGAAGATTTGTGTGTAATTTCAATTTTATTAGAAGAAGAGGAGGAAGATATTCGGAATAATGACCAACTTAATTGTCCATAAAATTTATTATTATTATTATTATTATTATTATTATTATTATTATTATTATTATCATTATTATTATTACTATTATTATTACTACTACTTGGTTATTTAACGACGCTGTATCAATTATTGGGTCATTTACCGTCGATGGAATTGGTGGTAGCGAGAATTATTTGTGTATGTGTATGTATTTATTCACACTGCAAATGGGTATATACCCGGTGGCAGTGGTAACTAATTACACTCAATAATGACAATTAATAATAAACACAACTAATAAAAACAATGATAATAATAATAATAAAATAATAATAATAATAAGGAGCATCCTAAATTACGTGAAGCATGATCACTTAAAGTAACATTTAAAGTAAATCTAGTTTGTATCTTAACTCTAATTTCGAACTAAGACCCACGAATATGAGAGGTTCATACCTGCACAAGTACCTTTCGGCACTACTCTTTTTTCGCACACTCACTGCACTGATTCTACCTGATTTCACTAACACTTCTAACCATTTCACAGTTAAAATATTTTGCACAGCCACTTCACTAACACCAACACACTTCACTTACACAATAGACTTCACTGACACTACACACTTCACTGACACAACACACTTCCTCACTGATAGAACACTTAAATAACAAGATATCGATTACACCCTTTAAGTAGTGTGTATAATATACTACCGTCTATTAGTAAAGTCCTTAAGCCTATTTTTAAATACATTTTTGGTTATTGGTAAAGCCTTTAGTAAGTCTGCAGGTAAAGCATTCCAGTCCCTGATAGTACGATTGAGAAAAGAAAACTTTCCAGTGTCCGTCCTCTATCTTCCTTCCCTCAATTTATACGAATGGTCGTTCCTTGAAGAGTAATTTGGCGGCTGCAACCTATTTTTTATTTCTCTCCAGGCAGGCTTACCTGTGTATATTTTGAACATTGCGCATAATCGAATTCGCGTTCTCCGGTCCGTGAGTGTGTCCCATTTTAATGGTGAATTATTACGACAACACTTGAGAGCCCGTTTTTGAATTTGGCGAGATGAGTCTGAGAACTCGCCACAGATTACCTGACATACGCCTTACGGTAGAGGAAACCTCAGAAAAATGGCAAACAGGTAATCAGCCCAAGCGGGAATAGAACCCACGTCCGAACGCAACTCCGGATCAGCAAGCAAACGCACTACCGCCTGAGCTACGCCAGTGGCCATAAAACGTAGAGAAAATTAAAATGGAAAGAGAATATTGAACTTTATAAAGAGAATTAATGGATCGTTCCCTTACCAATCCTATCAGCCGAACGTTATCCATAGCTGCAATGCTCTTGGACATATCTGAACTTAACAGAGAACTACTTATTCTGGGCGTATCGCTTTCTTGTCACGTTCGTACACGTGGCGTGTCAGATATATTCTTGCCGAGAATCACATACGGTGACGGACCATGTCGAATCATGTATGACCGAATACGCTACGCTGCGTATGAATACCAATAAACGACATACTGAATAATATTTGTCGTGCATGAAAAGCTTCGTGCCGGAAATGGCCTATGCACGATAATGTGAACAGACCTGTAAAAAGAGACAAGAGTAGTCATGGCAACCACGCAGAATACGTGGAAATGTTAAGGGGAAAAATTATTTACTGTTTTCCGATTCGTCTCCAGCGGAGAAACTAGGCAACAAACGTTCGTTTTTGTAGAAACATAATATGCTCCCGATAGAGATCAAATGCCCACGTTTACATTGAACGAATGACAAAACTCAAAGGTTCCCCAATAATAAGCTATGGAGTCTCGCAGCTTAGCGGAAGGTTAAGGATCCTATCTCTTTTACACAATCAGCATTAGGAGCAGTAGGGATGTCAGATGTACGTGATTGCTGCCTTTACTAAGGACATACAGGGTGTATCTAAATTGTTGTAACAAACTTTGGGAGGTGATTTCTATGATCATAACTAGGGCCAGGATTTTGATGATCTATAAATCATGGACAAATGTCCTAAAAACAATGCATTTATGGCCTAAAAATCTTTAAATATGCCCTTAAAAATGCCCTAAAAATTCATCTTACATAATTGGCATAGTAGGAAAAGAGGTTTTGTACTACTTAATATTTACACTACGGGTAGTAATTAAATTAAATTTTACATAATTTTTTCTAAGTAGTGCACTTTAATTAATTATTTTACCTGATGTAACTTCCATGTAGTCCACACCTGTGGAATAACGGACAGCGCGTCTGGCCGCGAAACCAGGTGGCCCGGGTTCAAATCCCAGTCGGGGCAAGTTACCTGGTTGAGGTTTTTACCGGGGTTTCCCCTCAACCCAATACGAGCAAATGCTGGGTAACTTTCGGTGCTGGACCCCAGACTCTTTTCACCGGCATTATCACCTTCATATCATTCAGACGCTAAATAACCTAGATGTTGATACAGCGTCGTAAAATAACCCAATAAAAAATTCCATGTATGATCGTTAACCTCTGCGTCGGCATGTGGACGTGAGGTAAGCAGTCGATTGGTCGGTCTTGGCCCTTCATGGGCTGTAGCGCCATGGAATTACTTTACTTTTAGTTTCCATGCAGTCTACCACAAGGCCAGTCTTATCCCGAATTAGCAGGTATAGAGGAGCCTATATTGAATGGGTGGTAGGACTGATCCATTGCATGGGGTGTACTACGTTAAAATGGCAATATATGTGTAGAAAAACGATTAAAATATTATACAAAATAATGGGTATTAATGGACAAAATATGTAAAGAAAATATCAAAGGAAATAAACATTATTTTATATGAATAATAGGGATTTATGGCCAAAATTAAATGGAAATACCTAAAAAATGACCGAATAAAACAAAAAATGCTCTTATGAGTTGAAACAGGCAAAAATGCAAAAAATGTCCTAACAAAATGTGTCTTAAAACACTCAGTTTATCACATAACGTATAAATACTAAAGCAGCTATGTTTCTGGGTTACTAGAAAAAAGATGAAATTTCATCAAAATCCTAGCCCTAATCATAACAAATGAAAAATGTCCTATGAACATATGTCATAGAATGCGTTGTTACTGGGTTACATGCTAAAGTAATAATAGGACGTACACTGGCCACAACACATCACAGGAGATGCTGAAAATGTCCGCCATGAGCAGCAATGCATGCGTGGCAACTCCTTAACATGGACCGGCGAATCTATGAACACCATGTCGCCTTATTCTTGCTTGGAATAATGTACCATGTTTACATGCAGCCAGCTACTTGCTCTGTTTACCTTTCACTATTCGCTGCACGTACAGAACTGTGTCATCCCTCCTGTACACCACATGTTCTTTTGACCACCGGTGCCATCTATGTACTGTAATACCATAGCATCTCCTGCTTATGGTCACTGTACGTTCTGTATCGGTTTAGCATATAACCACAGTCTATTGTATACAGTCACGAAACTTGAGTTGTGAGGGTGCTAGGAACAATAGACTGTGCGAGTACTATTTTGTATTGTCTGTAATGAGGCGATAGTAGCGATCCTAGTGGTCAGCAACTCTCTATGGATGCATATTTACTACGTATTGAGCTTCGTGACTGTATATACTAGACTGTGATATAACTCAGTAGCAATGCATTGTATGACATGTTCATAGGACATTTTTAATTTGTCATGGTCGTAGAAATCACCTCCCGAAGTTTGTTACAACAATTTAGATGCACCCTGTATATTTGCCACTCATTTCTGTTTTTTAGTTATTTATTTAATGATGCTTTATCAAGTACCAATTAAGTAGCATCGACGGAACTGATGATAACGAAATGAGGTCGATGATTCTCCATTCATTACCTGTCATTCGCGTTATGACAGGGAAAAACCTCAGAAAAATCCAAACCTGATAATCTGTCCAAACAGAAATCGAACCCACGTCTGTGCGTAGCTCCGGACCAATAAGCAAACGTGTCTATTGCGTAAGATACCCCGGTGATCCTCATTTCTGTTAGAAGCTGACTAAATACCTTATCATAAAGCGGCCAGAAAGATTAGTCTAGCTCAATAAAGAAAATGAATGACTCCATCGGGAATCAAACCAGCGATATTCTAGCTTGCAGCGTAATGCCTTAATCGCGATCTTACAGCGCGCCTTCTTAAAATAATGGAAGTAATTCAATTTTGAAGTTGTTAGTAGTCTAGAACATATATACCTAGATAGGTCGGCCTTATAGGCTTTGAGGTTAACAACTTTTGTCAGGTTTACTACGCTGCCATATAGTTGTTACTTAAGGAGTCACGTCATAATTCCCATTTGAATTGCATTAGTGACTGTACTGCCATCTCGTGTTAGTTTACGGCGGACGGGTTGCGATCCTGGCGGTTGTTCTCTTCAAAGTGCTGCCGATTTTAACATAGCGATGAGTTATCTGTTACATTTAGTAGTCATATCCATGTTAAAAATAACTAATTACTGACAAATATCACGCAAATAACCATGCTTCAACCAGCGTCACAATAAATTAGTGGCTCTTCAGAAGACTTTGTGCTCGATCTAAATAACGATTTTGTTTTAAACTACAAATCAGGTCTCAGAATTTCTATTCCGTCAACACATACTAATTACGCCCAGATATAGGACTGGGTGTTCAGTTCAAAATGTGTCATGGCTCGTTGTATACCGTCATGTGGCTAGTCGATGAGCCTAGAGAATTCAATCTTCCTACACTTCCGCAGAGGCTTATTACGTATGTGCCAGAGAAGTTGCATAGCAAGTACGGCGTTCATTCTGAAGAGTACTTACCGATACGTACTACGTACACCTGTAGTGGTAGGAATGTGAATTGTTTGGAAACACGTACTGAGGTGAGTTTTTTTCTTACTGTCGGGATATGCGGAGAGGTTTAAGACGATTACTTACGTATTTGTTGACATTAACTTCGAAGGTCAACATGGACACGGAGCATTTGATTTGTGTTGTGGAATGTTGCCGTACGCAACCGTTGATAACAAATACCCTGCGTACGACTTCCCGCACAAAACACAGTTCGAAAGAGGTTATGGTAGCACACAGACTTTACAGACCGCCATCTGTTGCTACGACGTTCAAGTTATATCGTACACGTTCTCAAGTTCAGATTGAACGCCTTGATTAATAGGCAACTTCTCTGACATAAAAGCTGAAACTCGCTTCAAATCGCTGACTCACAACAATGACGTCATGACACACTTTGAAATGAACACCCAGTATATGATATTAAGAGAATCTAGCCAAGAGATTAGAATATACTTAATTGTTCAGTTGTTTACTTATTTTTATGCTTGTAAACAATATATATTCAAATCATGCATACATTAAAAATTGTGTACATAATAATACTGTGTATAAGACAAACGTTTTCGCCTTTTCAGGTATCTTCGGATCTTTATGTTAAAATAAATAACATTATGCAACATGGTGTGTGTATCATAAACATTTTAGTTAAAAAGAGAAAATCTATTCCCTACATTAAGTATTCAACAACTGAAGCAGCTGTAGGCTATACTGCTCTTATAATATTCTCACAAGACTGCATTTCAAAGACTGTTGCAACAAACATATTATATATTGCAATGTTAAAGGGTTAATTAGTGACGTAAGACATTGAAATATACGCCATAAAATATGATGTAATCCATATTTTAACTAGTTTTAAATTGCACTTTACATGTACCCCACTTGTAACACTCACTGCAACTTATGTGGTTATTTTTAAACTTAATTTTTTTTTATTATTTAAAATTTCACATTTCACATGCTTGTCAAACAACATTACGGTCAGTTACCTAACGATCTCTTTTTGACGGTAATTTCTAATATTGTCCAATACATTTTAACGTAGTACGTATCACTTATTATCTCTTGTTAATTAAACTGTTTATAATACTCACATCATGTCATTGATGTGTTCAATAAAAATTGTTTTTAACATAAAAACCTGAAGATACCTAAAAAGGCGAAAACGTTTGTCTTATATTACGTACAAAATTTTAGTGTAGGCATGATTTGAATTTATATTGCGCAAATCAATCTTTCAGGTATAATTCCCTGTAAAGTTGACTTGAATAATTTCGAGGGTAAAATTGTTCCGGAGCCAGGTATCGAACCCGGAACCTTTGGTTTAACGTACCAACGCTCTACCAACTGAGCTTCCCGGGAACTCTACCAGACACCGATCCAATTTTTCGCTCTATATCCACAGACCTCAAAGTGGGCTGACAACCGTCAAGCAACCAACGTTGAGTGCACACTAACTCTGTGTGACTTAAATTGTGGTTTTCTGTTAACGAACAGTGACTTGTATTATGCAAATCAAGCTTTCAGGTATAACTCCCTGTAAAGTTGATTTGAATAATTTCTAGGGAAAAATTGTTCCGGGGCCATGTATAGAACCCGGGACCTTTGGTTTAACGTACCAACGCTCTACCAACTGAGCTACCCGGGAACTCTACAAGACACCGATCCAATTTTTCCCTCTATATATTGTTCACAAGCATAACAATAAGATAAGTCAACGACTGAAAAAGTCAATAATTATTCTAGTACTCATCTGTCTTATCGGAACTACAATGTTAATTAAATAAATAGCCGAGAGATTTTACATTTTTAGGAAAATGATGTGAGAAATGAGATAAAATTGGAACTGAGAATATAAGACTAGAACCACGTAGGCTAAACTGAAAAGCTTATAGAATTTGGAGAAACAAGATAACTGGAAGGAACATATTTCAGGAATGAATACTGGATGCCTCCCAAAAGGGTAATGAAGTACGAACGAAAAGGAAAATGAAATATTGGCAGACGGTGTAAGCAACGAAGCGCACCTCGAGATTGAACGAGTAAGATAAGTTTCTAATAGAGGAAAAAATAAGAATTTTTTAGACGATTAAAGACATTTGGAATATGACAAAGATTTGATCACACTGGCATTCAATTCTATGTCCGCACACCTGAACATTTCTAATCTGCGTGTTATGTCAACAGCACAAAAACAATAAAATACTGCCAGTATTACTACAAAGCACAGTCAAGCTGTCATATGGCCGATAACTATTCATCAGATATCTATTCGATAACACTATTTGTTCGATAAGTGTTTCCTAAACGTAGGATAGAAATTATCGACTGCATGTTTTCATTTAATATGGCGACTGAAGAGCTGATACCCGAGCCAGAAAATCCTCATGTTATACAAATTGATGATGTCCAAGTGCATGTAGCTTGAGAAACTATAATTAATACATACTTTTGTCAAGGAGTAAATTCACATTTTTCATATTTATTTTAGACTGTGACAATAATTATATAAGATTAATTATAACTGCGGTTATATTAAAGAATAATGTTGAAAAACAATAATTTATTATTATATTGTGCCATAATGTTATACGGAAGTATCTTAAAATAAGCTAAGTTTCACTTTTAGATATACAGGAAAATCAGTATTTACCTGAAAAGCCTGTCCAAATGGCGTCAATTATTAAAATGACTAGCCGTGCACAGTTCCGTAGCCTATTGGATAACGTGTTTGACACGTAAGTGAAAGGTTATTGGATCTATTACGCGCTGTTCCTAAATTTTTCTTATAATTCTTTTTTTTCACTGTATCACTGTATTCTTTTATAGTTCATATATTTTTGTCAGCTCTCTTTATTCCTATATTCATTTTATTATCGTCAGATCTGATGATATACTGTGAGTACATAAAAATTTGAGCTTCATGAATAGACAACAACCTTCTCCTAATAAGAATCTCGAAATATGAAAACAAAATATATTTCCATAACTAAATTCTTTAAAAAAATTGTAAAATTTCTTCCACGTTTTGTTGTTTTTACAGCGAAGAATTTGGCCTACATACGATCAGTGTTGGCAACTCCAATTCATGGAAGGCCTTGAAGAAATTGTGCTGAAGTCGTTAAATATCTGTATCATCGATGATGAATATTATGTTTTTGTCCCGTGTGAAGTTAAAAAGCAGATACATTTGTATATCAACAATAGTAAATGTATAATATTTTGTGACTAAATTGAAATTGAAATTCACTAAGATTGCAAGACTGCTCGAATCAAACTGGAAACCAGTACCACCATTTACCTGCCAAATTTAAAGCGTGTTATCGAATGTATAGCTATTGGATAGATAGATTTGCTTTCAGGAAAAGGGCACAGATTTATCTGTTCCATAAAGTTGTGGAACAGACAGCCATGGAATAGATCATCATCATTATATTCCAGGCACGAAATTAGGCCATTGTTGGCCTGTTTCGGTTCCAGCTATACAATATCCAATAGACGTTTCTGTGGACGTCCAGGTCGTCGTCGTCCTTGAGGGTGGTATTTTAGCATTTCTTGGGGTGTCCTGCCAGCTTCCATAAGAGAAATGTGTTCAAGCCATCTATTTATGTATCCTGTAATTTGTTTTCTATTGGTTGCATGTTGAGTTCCTGCAGTATATCCTCGTTCCTCTTGTGGTCCAGAAGTGTGTATCCCGCAGTTCGTCGCAGATATTTCATTTCAGCTGCTCTTAATCTGCTGATATCTCTTTGTTCCAGAACCCAAATTTCGCTTCCATAGAGAAGAGTTGGTAGTGCAAGGGTTTTATATAGCTTTATTCTGGAATGTTTCTGTACTAAACTTGATTTTAGTGTATGGTTTAGCAGTCCTAATATTTGTAAAAATTTGTTAATTATTCTGTTTACATCATTCTCTCCTTCGTATGATATATTACATCCAAAGTATGAAAAGAATTTTTTTAATTGGGTTATTTTACGACGCTGTATCAACATCTAGGTTATTTAGCGTCTGAATGAAATGAAGGTGATAATGCCGGTGAAATGAGTCCGGGGTCCAGCACCGAAAGTTACCCAGCATTTGCTCGTATTGGGTTGAGGGAAAACCCCGGAAAAAAACCTCAACCAGGTAACTTGCCCCGACCGGGATTCGAACCCGGGCCACCTGGTTTCGCGGCCAGACGCGCTGACCGTTACTCCACAGGTGTGGACGAAAAGGAATTTATCTGTTCTAAAATCACATTTTCAACAACAATTTTGCTTCGGATTGGGTTTGTAGACCTACCTTCGAGTTTTATGCAACCTGGCAATAATCAATTGAAACTGCAGAACGGATATAGTGAAAACGTCGTAACATCATTGAACAACAGGAACCATTGAATAAGAAGTGTTCTACGAACATATTCGTAAATTCAATTTGCTACAATTCTTTCTTTGGAAACATGGACTACAACAAAAGATAAAAGGTATTTTTACAACTGACTATAACTTCTGATCCCTCCCCCCCACCAGGAAAAAAAAGTAGGAAGCATTACCGCATTAACGTTTATGACAGCGACACAGTATAGAGGTGGTGCTGGGAACAAGGTGCAGAAACTATAGAACTGAATGGCGCAGATGATGAAGATGTGAGAAACTTGGTGGAATTTCAGATATTTCTCATTTGGGGTGTCACCCTTCTCCCACGCTCCCCCGCCTCTTTCCTTCCCCACGATAGATGGAACTACCGCTAGAAACTTCAATTGAACTCCCTTCGGAATTCAGACTTCACCGCACTTCCTACTGTCCTCTCCCGCCCAATATTGTTCACTATTCAGTCATTATATGCACCGCCTGCCGCCGAGCCCGCATCCAGTTCATTCACTTACCGTTTTCCTTTCTTCACTCTGTTTCCACATTTTCATTCCATCGTCCATGCAATTTTCCTTCGTAACATTGCAACGATCGATACAGAGATGTGTTGAGGCGCGTCTGAAACATTCCTCCCCGACTGGCGGTGACTGGGAACAGGGCATGTGACAAATAGCCTTTTCAGAAATTGCAGGTTAAAGGGATACCACTTAGCTATTACTTCACAATAGCGCGTCGATGTCAAACGGAAAATTTTCTTTTACTTGGTTACCAATTTCCAGTTCTCCAAGCAATCTGCACACGTATCTTCTAAAAGTCAATGTGGCTATGTATGTATGTATATATGTATGTACTCTATACAAATCTACACGCTTTGACCGATACCTGCCAAAGTTTCCACATTTAACCTTCATAACCAGGAGAAGAACATAGGCTACCTACATTAAAATCGGACAAATAGATGTTAAATTGATTAAAAACATAAAAAAATAGTAATATGCGTTACAAGAGCGGTATGTTCGAGGAAAAGATTGAAAAAGCGAAACGTAGTTGAGTTTTTTTAATTTCCGAGAACATGAAAACAAACATACCGCTCGTGTATCGTACATTATTTTGTGAGAAGATCGTTTATTACATACCTGAAAGACGAATTTCTAATTAGTTGGAATGAAATCTCCATGTTGGTTTCTGTTCAATGACGGCAACTTTGGAAAACAAATATATCTATCTTCAACATTGTTGCTATAAAATGTTGTCTGTGTTTACTATATTCCAGCAGGCCGTGATATACGTCTTTTTTTCCCCCAGTCTATAAATGCGAACTTAAAACAAACGGTAAGGTTATGTAATGATTTATTTTTCATTTTAATATTTTAACAATATTATTTATATAACATATTGCAGTAATAACATCGACATCTGGAATGTTGTTGATTTTTTCACGGCGTCCTTAATGTTTACTTGTATCAGGAATGCAATAAGTTTCGTGGGGTAGTAGACTTCACTTAATTTTTGAAAATATTTAAAAACATTAATTAACATTGCAATTTAGGTGAAATTGCAGTGGTAAGTTTCCAATTTATAATTATTACTATGTTAAACGTCTCTAAAAGTAATATGTTAAAAACCTAAAGTAGTAAAATGAATAAGGCGCTTAAGCGGTAAGAAGAGGGAAATTGTTATGTGTGTTACGTTGGGAATACTGAATGTGGTATTTCACACTTACCGCGTATTGGTTTTGTGAGGAAAGCAAGCAAATACGCACGATCTCGCACAAAAGTCAATGTGACTATGTATGTATGTATGTATGTATGTATGTATGTATGTATGTATGTATGTATGTATGTATGTATGTATGTATGTATGTATGTACTCTATACAAATCTACACGCTTTGACCGATACCTGCCAAAGTTTCCACATTTAACCTTCATAACCAGGAGAAGAACATAGGCTACCTACATTAAAATCGGACAAATAGATGTTAAATTGATTAAAAACATAAAAAAATAGTAATATGCGTTACAAGAGCGGTATGTTCGAGGAAAAGATTGAAAAAGCGAAACGTAGTTGAGTTTTTTTAATTTCCGAGAACATGAAAACAAACATACCGCTCGTGTATCGTACATTATTTTGTGAGAAGATCGTTTATTACATACCTGAAAGACGAATTTCTAATTAGTTGGAATGAAATCTCCATGTTGGTTTCTGTTCAATGACGGCAACTTTGGAAAACAAATATATCTATCTTCAACATTGTTGCTATAAAATGTTGTCTGTGTTTACTATATTCCAGCAGGCCGTGATATACGTCTTTTTTTCCCCCAGCCTATAAATGCGAACTTAAAACAAACGGTAAGGTTATGTAATGATTTATTTTTCATTTTAATATTTTAACAATATTATTTATATAACATATTGCAGTAATAACATCGACATCTGGAATGTTGTTGATTTTTTCACGGCGTCCTTAATGTTTACTTGTATCAGGAATGCAATAAGTTTCGTGGGGTAGTAGACTTCACTTAATTTTTGAAAATATTTAAAAACATTAATTAACATTGCAATTTAGGTGAAATTGCAGTGGTAAGTTTCCAATTTATAATTATTACTATGTTAAACGTCTCTAAAAGTAATATGTTAAAAACCTAAAGTAGTAAAATGAATAAGGCGCTTAAGCGGTAAGAAGAGGGAAATTGTTATGTGTGTTACGTTGGGAATACTGAATGTGGTATTTCACACTTACCGCGTATTGGTTTTGTGAGGAAAGCAAGCAAATACGCACGATCTCGCACAAAAGTCAATGTGACTATGTATGTATGTATGTATGTATGTATGTATGTATGTATGTATGTATGTATGTATGTACTCTATACAAATCTACACGCTTTGATTGATACTTGCGAAAGTTTCCACATTTAACCCTCATAACCAGGAGAAGAACATAGGCTACATTAAAATCGGACAAATAGATGTTAAATTGATTAAGAACATAAAAAATAAAAATAAATACGATCAAACATTGATGTATAATATTAAAATGCAATTTCACACAGTCAATTGTTCTTTATTATTGTCTGTTGTATTCAACATCGACTTCCATGAGGCCATGGAAAAATAACACGACATGAAATAACATTGTGAATACATCATGAAGACCAAAATCTAGACAATCTAGGTTGTGTGACTGTAGTCTGTATATATTTTCATTTGGCTTTACTTTGTTTACAGTTTCATTTTCTATTATTTTATTCGTATTTGTGGCGGTGTGGTAGAAGGCCTAATGGCCTTAACTACGTCAGAATAAATAAATAAATAAACAAACACAAATAAATATATATTAAAACAGTTGAACGTAAGGCACATGACGAAATGTTTTCTTTTTGATGTCTGATCTACAGGTGATTAAATTGAGTTAACCCTGGCAGGCATTTAGCTAAGAATTTCATTAATTCATGTACGTGAACGCTATAGAAAGATTAATCTTTTATTGATGAGGAAAGCTTAGTAAAGACAATTCGTTTTGGTTGTCTGTAGTTGGATTTCCGAGATTTTCGAAAAGCCTAATAACCAGTTTAACTAAAAATAGAAGCAGAAAGGAAAACACAGGCAACGACGGGTTATTTCAGCTAGTATGACAATAACCAAGGAAAAAATGGAACCTTGAATTGATTTCGCGTCCTTGCAAGGGGTTTCGAGACGGATAATGCATCTACATGACCTCTAAGACACATCACTTCGCTCATTTCTACGGTGCCGTTCCAATGGAGATAATTAATTAATTTTTAGGAGGGAAAACCTACTAGAATGATATGGAAATTCACTACACTTTCCCATATACATGATCGTCGCTCCAGTTTTTCCCAGGTAAAGCGTCTTCGATTAAACATGTAACCTTATTTATACAGGGCTTTTATTTCAAAACTACCCAGTTTAAATAACTAATTATTTAAATTGAATTCAATTTAAACAAAAAACACGTCAATTTAGATATTGAGGACGAATTCTGAAATCGGACTTAATTGCATTTTAGATTTCACCACCCACTCCCCAGCCTCCCCACTTTGAAATTTCAAATGGTAACCCTTTATTTTTACACTTAAAAAGTATTCAATTGTTTATACACTTCATTCATTTGTTTTCGCATCTTTTGTTTTCTATCGTCGCCTGGCAACCTGGGTTTTGATATTGTTGATTAGAGCTGAAGAGAATAAAGCTACAAAAACTTGTTGAGCATTTCTTGTAATAGTTGTGTTTGTGTATTAAATTATTTTAAAATGGTGTATATCCTTCAAGAGAAAACATAAACCATCCTTATTGATTAAATTTAGGAAGTTACACAAAATAAGCTGTATTCTCATCCTACAATTAAGCGATAATAAGTGATAAGTGATTTAATTATTTCCTCTTACTTCATCTTTACTTACTTACTGGCTTTTAAGGAACCCGGAGGTTCATTGCCGCCCTCACATAAGCCCGCCATTGGTCCCTATCCTGAGATAGATTAATCCATTCTCTATCATCATATCCCACCTCCCTCAAATCAATTTTAATATTATCTTCCTTCTACGTCTCGGCCTCCCTAAAGGGCTTTTTCCCTCCGGCCTCCCAACTAACACTCTATATGCATTTCTGGATTCACCCATACGTGCTACATGCCCTGCCCATCTCAAACGTCTGGATTTAATGTTCATAATTATGTCAGGTGAAGAATACAATGCGTGCAATTCTGCGTTGTGTAACTTTATCCATTCTCCTGTAACTTCATCCCTCTTAGTCCCAGATATTTTCCTATGCACCTTATTCTCAAACACCCTTAACCTATGTTCCTCTCTCAAAGTGAGAGTCCAAGTTTCACAACCATAAAGAACAACTGGTAATATAACTGTTTTATAAATTCTAACTTTCAGATTTTTTGACAGCAGACTGGATGATAAATGCTTCCCAACCGAATAATAACAGGCATTTCCCGTATTTATTCTGTGTTTAATTTCCTCCCGAGTATCATTTATATTTGTTACTGTTGCTCCAAGATATTTGAACTTCTCCACCTCTTCAAAAGATAAATTTCCAATTTTTATATTTTATTTCGTACAATATTCTCGTCACGAGACATAATCATATACTTTGTCTTTTCGGGATTTACTTCCAAATCTATCTCTTTACTTGCTTCCAGTAAAATTCCCGTGTTTTCCCTAATCGTTTGTGTATTTTCTCCTAACATATTCACGTCATCCGCATAGACAAGCAGCTGATGCAACCCGTTCAATTCCAAACCCTCTCTGTTATCCTAGACTTCCCTTTCCTTGACCTTATAGAATTTAAAAAATCACTTTTATAAATTTTATAGAAATATTGCAATGGTAATTAATCTTTTTGATCGCAGTACAAATCAAATTGCCCAATAATGTTATTCCATTAAAATATTTCACTTGTGACATGAAATAAACCTTCAGCAATCCCACCGAAATTCCATTAAAACATTTTTAATTACAGAAATTTACATTTCCTAAAAAATACATGATTTTTTGCTAAGCACAGTTTGGAATTCGAAACGGTGACTATGGATTACACGCAACGTTAAAACTGAACTCGGTCTTAGCCTCTCACAATGCGAGTAGCAGGTTTGAACTTTACCAACCTCGAAGCATTTGCGCGACATGTGGATGGTGTTCATTTGTGTGATGAAATCCGCGCTCCAGTTACCGTGACAAGGAAGGGTGACACCCATCCATTCACCACTTCACCTATCACGATGTTCGTTCCCGCGCAATAATACACTAGCAGAAGCTCTCGCAGAACAACAGTAGAGACAATGTAGTGCTAGCAAAACCGGTTTTCATAGAAATTTCAGTCTTTGTTTTAAAAACTCTGTGTCGTTCACATTTCACAACAATTAAGTTATAGCAACATTACATTTTCGATCCTCACGGGGTTTGAACATTGACAATGCACGAAGGAATAATATCTAAAACTCATATTTTAGCCAATACATCAGGAGGTGTAAACAGAATTATTATTCGAAAACTACACAGGACTGCAAAATTAAGCTTTTCTAAAATTTGAGGCTAGTTTCTTGAGGTGCTGAATTTAAAACTTTCTTGAGGTGCTCAATTCAAAACTTTCTTGGTGTGCTGAATTCAAAACTGAGCCCAGATTTTCTATATCACGTACCATTTTTCCGCAACATGCATTGGTATTTTTAACAATGTGAATGTAGAGTTATTGAATTTAATATAGAAAAGTGATGTAGTGAAACATGTTCTCACCTTCTTTCGAGAAGTATCATGGCTTAGGTTACATGAGAGGAGAAATCCGCACTCACTTTCTCTCTTATATCGAATTATGCACACTTCATCCCCCTATTATTTATTCGCTCGTTTTCATACTCTCTCTCGCTATCATAATATTAATACTCGATCACAACGCGATAACACGCTAGAAATTCCACTTCACACATCATCTCTGTACTCATCTTTCACTGTTGTTACCTCTCGTCACTGGAACTCTCTGTCGCCTGAAGTCAAGGGCTGCCGAACATTGAAATCTTTCATATCCAAGTTAGAAAATTATCTTATGACGAGTTGCCAAACTAACTTACTATTATGACAAGTGTTGTATTGCATGTTTCCACGTATTCACATTTTTTTATGTTCTAGTGATATTTAACTTATTTTATATTTTTGTTCCCATATTTTCCGATAATGGTATATCTATAATGTGATAAGTTGGGCTATATATAATCATAATTTTCCTTACTGTGTGTACCTAAAAATATTATATTCATTGTATGCTTTGTACTACACTATTTTATTATTATTATTATTATTATTATTATTATTATTATTATTATTATCAATAATTGTCTTACTTTTTATACTTTGTATGTCTCATTTATTTTGATCTGCTGTTCACATTTTATTATGCTTTTTCCTTTCTTTCTGTATGTTATATATTATGTCTGATTTCTACTTACTTGTTATTTACATTTTATTATTATTACCTTATTCAGTTTTGTGTGTAAAATTGTAGTGTACTTTGTAAATTCGTAGTGTTTTTTGTAACGCAGTTTTACTCCTGGTTGAGTGTTAGAGAAGGCCGTATGGCCTTAACTCTGACAGGTTAAATAAATTATTATTATTACTATTACTATTATTATTATTATTATTATTATTATTATTATTATTATTATTATTATTATTATTATTATTATTATGTCCTGTGGAAAATATTAAAAGTAGGGGAGAGTCTGGTAGTATTGGGCATCGGATAATATCGGACAGTGCATTTCTTTCATCTACCACCATATGGTAGTACCTGAATGACATGGTTACGTTTCTCTATGCGACATCACAAAAACGTAACCATGTCAATCAGGTACTATCATCGTGTGGTAGATGAAAGAAACTCACTGTCCGATATTACCCGCTGTCCGATACTACCCGACTCTCCCCTATACTTTACAAAAACTATTAGATTGTCTTAATTAACTACACACATTTAGTCAAATGCTTTATACCGCCTTTTTCTCTTCATGGTGAAGTTCTGTTTGTTGTTTTTCCTCCTGTGCGAGGTTCAAGAGATGTTCTTTGTAGCCAGTGTTTTTGTTCCCAATGACTGCTTCTTGCTCTGCTGTTCCATTCATAGAGGAAATATGGAAACTTACTTTATCCAACCTGCTAACCAAGAAGCATGCACAACTCTCTCAGATTTCCACAGATCTTCCAGTTATGATCTTAATATTGTATCTTTGTAAGAATCAGTTCAGGAACCTCATAAGTTTCTTTAAAGTGTACCAAATGACCAGGAGATAACGAAGTATACTTGTGGCCACTGTGCAAAAGCACTGATCACTGCCTTCAGAATTCTTTTGGATGAATCGATAAACGTCGCCATTCATCCACTTCGTACTGACCATTAAACTTCTATACCAAACCAGGAATATCATTGCAGTATACTAAGGCACCCTCTTGTGGAAAGTAGGGAGTAAATTTCTCTTCTCTACGCCTGTGCCAGTGAAGAAATATTCCTGTGGCCAGCAAATTAATTTCTCTTAATCTATGGCATAAGTGCTCAACTTTTTCTTCGGATAATCCTAAATCTCTTATTAATTCATTAAGTTCAAAACTGGTAAACTTATCAGGACTTTCACTTTCTACATCGCAGAGCATTCTACATTAAGTTTCTTATGCTCGTCAACAGGTTACTACAAAATCTTACATTAGAACATTATGTTGTGGATGCAGCAAAATCACCAGTATATTAATACTATAAAACATAAAATATAGTTTTGTGTAAAAATGGCGTGTGATGTGCCATTTTTATGTCATTTCTGGTTTCAGCATAAAAATTACATAAAGGAGGGCTAAAAATTGTTTAAAGTATGTTTTCATCGCAGGCCTGTGCTATTAGTATAGGTATTGTTGTTAAGTCAACTGTCCGAAGGCAGGTCTGAACCTCACAAGTGATATCAATAAGGCACCACTTATGAGGTGACTACGGTAGGTATGTTGGAGAAATATTGGCATGCTACTAATGACTTTTCTCGTTCCAAATACTAAGATATTACATAGAAAGAAAAAATGGCCGGCTTAGAAACATCTTTATGACGACCATGCAGTACAGCTGTACCGAAATTTTGCATCATACTATTGTTATGATTCCACTTACTGTTTTCCTTCCCACGCCTTTACATCATAACTAATCTTGTTCTGCCGTTATCTCTTTCTAATTTAGATAATGATTAACTCACGAAACTTACAAATGCACGAATTTAACAACGAATAAATTTCCAGGTGCTGCGATGTTCATCGCACATACATGTGGAAAGGACATTGTCAAGGGCTTGTTGCTGAAGTGTGTTGTAGCTCAATAGAATGTTTGGCTACCTACAAAACAAAAGTTACAGTCTTCGATTTCTGCTCACTGCTTCATTTTCTAAGTTTGTATTTTCACGTGATATTAATTTTATTCCTCTACTGTTCTCGTAATAATTATTCTGTCCATATTTTGTCTCATTAGTATGACAATTTATTAACTTATCCAAAACAAAAACAATAAAAAACACAAACATGGTGCCTTAAAAACAATCTCGCATGCGTCTAACACTGCGTCGGTTTGCTTCTGAGAGATCCGTTCTTTATGTTGCATTTGATGTTAGTAAAGAGCAGTTTATTTCATATTCGAATCGAACTAATTTTAGTTTGATAAAAGGACTTGTGCTGTTAACGTCCGTCGGTATAGATCAATAATGTAAAGAGTACTGTATATTTAAATGATAATAATTGAATCACAATATTTAGAAACTCCACATGTCCATTCTTTAAAGAAATTGAGTTATATAAGATTTCGTATTTTAAACATGTAGAATCATGATATTATGAAGAGAAATCCCACATATTCCCATCAATATTCATTTTAGCTAAAGTATTAAGAAAAAAATTATTTTAGTACAAATCTATGACCTGAAATGTTTTTTGTATCTCCTGAAAAGTTTAGTTTTCTAGACATTTGGGGTTTCTCAATATTCCGGTTCAATTATAATCAAATAAAGGCGATAAATTACTTTTTTGCGAGGTTTTCCCCAACCGTAATGTGAATGTCCGATAATTTGTGCGAATCCTCGGCATCATCCCACCAAATATCATCTCGCTATCACCCTAGATCATATATGTAACAGATAACTCATCGCTATGTTAAAATCGGCATCACTTTGAAGAGAACAACCGCCAGGATCGCCACCCGTCCGCCGTAAACGAACACGAGATGGCAGTACAGTCGCTAATGCAATTCAAATGAAAATTATGAGGCGACTCGTTATGTAACAACTAGATGGCAGCGTAGTAAACCTGACAAAAGTTGTTAACGTCAAAGCCTATAAGGACGACTTATCTGGATATATATGATCTAGGCTATCACGAATTTCATCGACGCTAAATAACTCAGTAGTTGATACGACGTCGTTAAATAACCAAGTTAAGAAAACTATTATAATCTTACTGTTATTGGCAGCAATAAACACTTTAAACTTAAAATATAAAACAATAATAATTGTTTGAAAATATGTCATTTATGCATTGACAAACCACTCAACGGGAACTCACCCGAGGCTGAAGTAAGTTTCGTAAATTCATTTTCAAACAAGAAATAAATTAAGTTCAAACATGATAAAGAAATCGTCTGTATTTTCGGAACAAAAACATTCAAGTCCAACCATTTAAAAAAATTCTATGAACGAAAGAGAACTAACAAAAGTATTGGTAACCACATAAAAACCCACTAATTTCCTAAATTAACGTGTAATAAATCAGTTTGGAATTAATGCACATTAAATTTTTGTGGAAAGTTTTTTTTTTATTATCTTTCAATCTCCTGTAAAATTTTCATTTCTGGACTTGACCGGATTTTGCACCGAGGTCTTCAATTCTAGGTTAACGAATAACAATAAAATCCTCATGAAGTGTTATGAAGAATTATATTTCTCTTCACTGAAAGCTTGTGCAGCTATCCTGAACCCTGACCCTTCAGTTCATGGAGATAGTCGTGTGTTGTGATATCTATACATGGCCAGCTCACGCTCCAATGCGTCTTCCTTCCTGTAGCGACAGACATGTCAAGATAGTTGCCCCTACCATCTCGCAACACGTCACATCCATGTTAATACACTGACAACAATTCACATCTCTGCCATCAAGAGTTAGCTCGAAATTCTTTACGTTCTCTTTCCTGATATTCTACAGAAGTAAGTTAGAACTAAGAATGTCCTATATCCTTTATCCTTAACGCGTGAAACAATACTAAATCCTACACTATGAATAATAAAATTAAAAGAGAGTTAATGCGAGTAATAAGTAAGAAGCGGAATCCTATGTAATTAAATATTCTTTTTGCGTGTGATAAAACACAATTAACAAAGTTAAAAATTCCGAACATGAAGTTTCAAGTTTAAAACCGGAATTTTATTTCACATAAAAACACATATTTTCACAAAAAAATTATGTAAATACATATTTTCAGGAAATCGATTATAAACACATAAATCTTGAAGTTTTTTTACTTAAATAATTGTTTACAAGATATTTTAAATATTTTAAAACTAAATCAAATATATCACTCAGAAGTACGTTATCTTTTTTTAAGAATCCTTGGTTGCTTCGTGTTTCTAAGCGCTGTGTGATGTAGTCGTGATCCATTTTTGTAATAGTATCGCATCAAGTTCTGAGAACTGCTAGGCAGCATATCAGTGTTATTATTAGAGAATAAGTTAACATGGACAAGGAGGAGAGATCTTGTAACACATAATTAGGAATGTTTATTGTTACTGAAGATGATTTCATTCCACGCTTTGTTTGTCAAGCACAACAGATCAGAGCTCGGGTATCAACATTATTTAATTTAAACAAATCTCTCGACTCTCGCTCATGTCTATCAAGTAAGACAATATATCTTGTGATTCCCTGTTATCGGGCTTCGTCAATCGATATCGTTCAAGATATACTGAAAAATGGTTGTTTAAAAAACGATTTGGCTTTCCTATTAGCAAATCTAAGCTTTTTGTTTGACACCATAAAAAAACTCGAAACATCCAAAAACCTGTTGTCTGAAGCAGGGAGGTGCGTGCCGTGGAAATTAAACTAGACTCGCTACCAGGTTCAGAAGCACAAGTACTAAGGGACAAATTCCAGAATGTGTTTGGGGAAAACAGTGAATATAAAAAAAATGTATAAAGTTGCTCAAGTATTGGAGGGTGTGTCTGTAGGTGTTTGTGACATTCCTCTCTTTAAATATGCACGTCTGACATCCTATGATGTGGAAAGATCGTTTTCACAGCATAAGTCGTTGTTCAGAGATAATCGGCATGCATTTGTGATGGAGAATTTGGAGATGACCTTTGTTGTTCACTGCAATTCTCGGCCAACTACTAGCACTCAAGTGTGGTTGGTGAGTACTTAGTAACATTTTTTTTCCAAGCTAAGTAAGGTATTTTTGTCATATTTAAATAGATATATATATATATATATATATATTATTTTAGTAAATATTTTCGTACTTTTTAGCACATAAAAATAAATATATTTAAATTTTTTAGCATATAAAAATCCGCTCCCTAGTAATAAGTACAAATAAGCTTACTTTGAATTGAATGTTCATTGTCTTTAGTATCTTGAAAAGCATTGTTTTAATTTAATAACATAAAAACAAGGTAGCTTATAAGACAAATTTATTATATTGTATTAATAAAATTCATACATAAAAATCGAAATAATTTTGAATTGTATTCTCATTGTTATGAAACAAAAGGTATGAATTCTTTAAAATTGTTTGAATCAAAATGCAACACTGTTACAGTATTTAATCATAGTAGTAATTTAGCCCCAAGAATATATAACAAATTTATATATAAATATCCTAACCTTGTCAATTCTAATAGTTCTAGTATTAAATTTAGAAAGTTATGTATGGATTTCATAAAAATTGAAAAATTGTACATTTAAATTTATATACTATAATTACACAGTACACATAAGACAAATTGTGTTGTATAATTATTAATTTCAATTCAGGAATCCGCCCCTGAGCACGAGTTCTACTCTTTCAGGGGGCGAGCTAAAGTTTTTCTGCATATTTTATATTTTATGTTACAATTATTAGCGAAATAATGAATAAATAAATAAATAAATATACAATTGTATCATCGTGCTCCATTCATAGGATCCGGTTATCTCCCTACTGGAGTTTAGCACCAAAGCTGTGCCAGATCGCAGTGCTGGATCATAGTCACCCCCTCAAACAGTATCGGTATCATTATGCATTCCTCTCTAATGACAGTTGAAGAAATTTATCTATAAAGAAGAATACCATCGGTGCCAAACATAATTGAAATGTTTCAAAACGATTGTAACATGTAGCATTACGAGAAAGTCTGTATAATCTTCATATCACTGAGTTTTCTCTTTAGAATTCCTTTGGTAGCTTAAATTCAAATGTCATTAAGCGGTGAAACGCAAACAGTATATATTCTTATTCTGCCAAGTCAAAATTTCAGACATTAATCACAGACTGTCTCGACAGGAAGGAACCCAAAGATCTTCTGAGAAAAGCTCTATTCAGTGTAAAGAAATACTTCTCTGAGACTAGTTCTACATAGTCTCCTCAAAAGGCATTGTGATATATTATATCTTAAACTTAATATCAGAATGATAAGAGATCTGTTGCATTATGACTTTGAAATCAATGTTTTTCAAACAATAAAACAACGTAGACATTTCGACAAAACATTAATATTCTAAGACAAGATACTTTAATTTTACATCTGATATTGGTAATAGAGTTTTATATATTTTTTATATTTCATTCACAGCCATCAATGTAAAGTTCAGTCGTCTGAGGCGCTCGGTCGTGGGTTCAATTCCCGCTTGGACAGATTACCTTGTTGGGTTGTTTCCGAGGTTTTCCCCAATCATAAGGCAAATGTCAGGTAATCTATGGCCAATCCTCGGTCTCATCTCGCCAAGTCCAGCGACGCTAAGTAGCCGAGTAGTTGATATAGCGTCGTTAAATAACCAACTAAAAAAATATATTTCGTTAGGATCTGAATTCATTTATTGATTAAATATGCGCAAATCTTAATAATTTTTACATGCTTGAATATTTAGTTCCTTGCAAATGGCGTTTAGAGAATCCGGAGGTTCATTGCCGCCCTCACATGAGCCCGCCATCAGTCCCTTTTCTGAGCAAGATTAATCCAGTCCCTACCATCATATCTCATCTCCCTCATACCCATTTTAATATTATCCTCCCATCTACGTCTCTGTTCCACAATAGTCTTTTTCTCTCTGGCTTTCCAATTAACACTTTATATGCATTTCTGAATTCACCCACACATGCTACATACCCTGCCCATCTCAAACGTTCCTACTATGTTAAGTGTAGAATACAATGCATGCAGTTCTGCGTTGTGTAGCTTTCTCCATTCTCCTATAACTTCATCCTTCTTAGTCCCAAATATTTTCTTAAATACAATATTCCCAAATACACTGAACTTCTGTTCTTCTCTCAACGTGAGAGTCCAAGTTCCGCGACCATATAGAACAACCGGCAATATAACTGTTTTATAAATTCTAACTTGCAGCTTTTTTGAGAGCAGACTGGATGACAAAAGCTTCTCAACCGAATAATAACACGCATTTCCCATATTTATTCTGCGTTTAATTTCCATCGAATGTCATTTATATTTGTTATTGTTGCTCCAAGATAGGCCTATCTGAAATTTTTCACCTCTTCAAAGGATAAATTTCCGATTTTTATAGTTCCATTTCGTACTATGTTCTGGTCACGGGACACAATCATATACTTTGTCTTTCCGGGATTTACTTCCAAACCTATCTCTTTACTTGCTTCAATTAAAATTTCCGTGTTTCCCCCAATAGTTTGTGAATTTTCCCCTAACATATTTTTTACATGCTATCTCATTTAATTTTATCGTTAAATTTCATAAAATTCATTTAACAGAGATCCATATGTTGGTATAATTTTAGTAATGCGACGTCCACACGGTCAGCGCGTCTGGCTGCGAAACCAGGTGGCCCGGGTTCGAATCCCGGTCGGGGCAAGTTACCTGGTTGAGGTTTTTTCCGGGGTTCTCCCTCAACCCAATACGAGCAAATGCTGGGTAACTTTCGGTGCTGGACCCCGGACTCATTTCACCGGCATTATCATATCATTTAGACGCTAAATAACATAGATGTTGATACAGCGTCGTAAAATAACCCCAAAAAAGTAATACGACTCACTGAAAATAAGACTTGGGTTTAGACTTGATATTGTCAGAAAATCAGGCTGGCCTGCCAGGTGAAAGGGTGAAAATTTTATATAATAACTCACATTGCTTCAGGTAATACTTAAAAAAAAGGTACTAAAGGCGTGGCTGAAGTTGACGCGAGAGAAATGCATCCTATAGCAAAATTTATTGGCGCAAAGAATAACGAAAACGAATCACGTAAGGCAGGCAGAAATATTTTATTGTGCAGAAAAAGTATATAGGTCTACTTACGTAATGAATCATTATGTAATTAATTGCAATTTTAAATTACAAATGGAATAATTAAATAATTTCTAACAGTTAGGGGAGAGTCGGGTAGTATCGGACAGCGGGTAGTATCCGACAGTGCGTTTCTTTCATCTACCACCATATGGTAGTACCTGAATGACATGGTTACGTTTCTCTATGCGACATCACAGAAACGTAACCATGTCAATCAGGTACTATCATCGTGTGGTAGATGAAAGAAACTCACTGTCCGATATTACCCGATGTCCGATACTACCCGACTCTCCCCTAAGTATCTTCAAAAAATGGAACAACAATGAAAGTGCCAAACTATAAACCAACTGGAAAGAAAAAACGTATGTCAAGAAAACGTTGTTATTGTTTAGTAACTGTCCGGAGACAGACTTGAACCTAATAAGTGACACCAATAAGGCATCACTCATGAGGCAGGTTAGGGTGGCCAGTCCCTTTCCCCTAAGAAGTCAATAATAATAACAATAATAATAATAATAATAATAATAATAATAATAATAATAACAATAATAATGCAAACAGAATCACAAAATTGATTACTAAATTAAAATAGGGAAGATAAATAGTCCTCCCAGTGGTTACTCTACATTGCCTGCAACCTATTCTCCCGAATTTGGTCTACAGATATATCACCTGGATAAGGATCGTATCAAGTACATATACTCCAATACCCATGTTACTGAAATGCTGATTTTAAGCCACTTTGGAAGTTGTAGGCTATTTATGTCCTACTCTTCATACACGCAGGTAATATTCCTGTATGTAAACTTTCTTCAAGGGAGGAGACGATGAAATTTTGATAATTTTCAATCCAAATCTCATTTTCTTTTTTTCTTTTTTCCATTTTTGTAAAACGCTGTCACACCCCACCTCTAGTGTTTATAGAGCAGTTCTGGGCGTAAAGGGGAAGGGAAAAGGAAAGGAGATAGCCGAGGGACGACGTCATTTCCAGCATATTCTACAGGGACATCATTTTATTTTTACTTCAATTTTTATTGTACCTGAGTTTTTGAATGTATTTCACTCCCACCCCCTCTACTACTAAACTTCCAACCATTCTCCGCACAGAACCGAGGCCGCGTATGCAGTACTGAGTTAGTGAGTGTAGTACGTTCCAAAAATATGTTCGCGTTTTCCAATGACGAAAAAGCTTTCAATATTGAATCATATTTTCGCACAGGTACTGTCGTCCATTTGCCTACTTCGCATCCCGATTTCCCCCACATGTTTCTGTTCGCCCCTCTGTAAAGTCTAGTAGCTGGGCTGTCTTAGCTCTTTTCTGAAAACATTAATTTCTGTTAGGAATTGGACGTCTACGTAATATTATACAACTGTTTAAAATAACTTAAATAAAAGGGCCTCCTTAAGTAATTAACTGTCACGTGATCCCCCCCCTTCTAAGACCCTGCGACAAAACCACTTTAACGGACAGTAGATAGCATTTCTGAGTAATTTTATCTTTTCGGATCGGGCAGAAGTGAAGATTAAATTTACAGTACGTAAGGTACTCTTTTTTTGTAGAGTAGGTATAGAATTATTTCAACATGAGCTACTCGTACGAAGGACGAAACTGGTAATTGGAATTAGGTACAATAGTCTATAGTGCGATAATATGCACAAAAGAACTGAAGCCTGTATCGAAATGAACGGCCACCATTTTCAAAAATGTGTTTAAATATCCATATTATGATTATTTTCCAATTTAACTTCATTCTCTATAATGTACGCTAATGTGCTGTAACAGTACAATATACACTGCAGAATTAATAAGCCCGGAAGGGATAGCTCAATTTTTCAGTAAAAACACTTGTTGTTAATACAGTACTGTATTTTGATTAAACAAAAACTTAATGAAAATTATGAAACTGAAAATTGCGATATTTCCTAGTTTACATAAATGGATGAACTACTTTTCTTCCCTCCTATACCTAGTAAAGTGATTTGCATTTTACGCCAGTATCATCGAACTCCAGTCTTGGAAGGGGGAGCAAGCGGTGTTTCCGGTTCTAGATCATTAATCCAAAGATATAGACAGGTTAATATTAAAAATGTTAGTAAAAATAAAATGATGTCCCTGTATAAGGTACGATTTTATACACATTTTAAGTAGCGGGGTTAACGTACGAGTGCGGCCGGCTGCGACAAGCCCAGCCGTCGAGAAGCAAAACACCGCGTTAGCGGTCAATATATAAAATAGCAGCCCTGTAGATCTACTATCTCATAACGCTGGATTGTAATTCTCCATCATTAATACACCCATAGCCACCGTACAGAGTTACATTTCCACGTCTTTTCTGTGACGTATACAGCAGTCGGCAATATTACTTCTATTATTGCATATGCCTATTTTGAAACATACATTTTTATAATTTTGTTTTTACGATGAAGGATGTAGAACATACGCATCATTATAAATTGTGTATCACAGACTTTGTGAACATGTACTGTTTTAAGCTATAAAGGAAGAGAAGCGAAAATTAAATTGACTCATTATGCTATAACGAGCTTCTACCTCCGGACTCAATTCGCTAAAATGAAAAAAGCATCATCACACGACCGCGGAAATTGAGGTCATAGGTCAAGATCCATATTCAGAATACCTTTGATGAGGTAACAATTTGTGTCTGGTAGCAAGCTCCCTCCACTCCTGCACTGCGCCCTGGGGACACGCTTTGTGATGTACTTACATGACAGTGGATGGATCTCCTACAGAATACTGCAGCTTGCACTACACCGACATCAGTGTCGCTAAGTATTGTTTTGAGTGCAGTGCGACGGAACGTGATTTTTATAGTCTAGGAATAATTACAACTATAGTCTGCACACAGTGCAGCTTTCATTACAGGATGATTATAAAGTTTGGACAGGACTTCAACTGGAATGAATACATGTACACTAGGTTCAAACCGTAGCTTTGCAGACTCTCCCATAGCGGAATCGCTCAAGAACGCGCAAGTCTTAAGGCTCATTCACAATGAAAATTAAACATAACGTAAGCGTTAACTTAAGAATGTAAACGTTACGGTAAAATCAAGAAGTCATACCAGCGAATAGGGATTATAAAGAATGGACACTGAGCGAATTTTCCTGCGTTTTGTTTCTCTGTGCACCGGCATATAGTTCCACTTTCAAGCGCTAGAGGTTAGTGTAATCGAGGACACGCTAAGATAGTAATTGAGTATAGAGTTGAGACACAGGATCCAAATATCGCCTACCTTATTGTATAATCCAGTAACGCTTTGCTTCAAATAAATTCAAGTTAACAGCTTTTCCTTATTTCTCAGTGGCAAACTAGTTGTAATAATAATGTTTTATATTTCAGATATAATAAATTATATTATAAAATAATATAATACATTATAAAATTAAGTATCGATTTCGTTTAATATTTGTATATAATATAATATAATATAGGTATATCGTTTTACTTCTCATAAGAGTTTTGTTTTTCCATTTTCAGCGCTATCAAATCATTACATATTTTAATCGTTGTTGGGGTCAACGTCTCAACTCTCATTATAAAGGAACTCTAGAGTCTAGACATTACAGTTAATGACTGATGTATTATTTTATGGATTCAATTTATTTTATTTGAGTACATAATGTACTTAGATGTATTAATTATATGCGTTATATTTCCGCTGTGTCGACTGCTAGCTGGTGTGATGTCAGCGCCAACTCTAGAGAGAAACCAGAATCTCACGCTCTAGCTGGCTTGAAGGTCATTGAAATTAGTCCGGCTACATCAAAGGTACCGACGCGAAGTGTACATTCTTTATAATCCCTATTCGCTGGTCATACCATCATTTACTATGGGAACATAAACAGAACAACAACCATACTTGGTAACCATGGAAACATAACAACGACGCCATTTCCACATATTCTGTCGTATACTTCAGCGCTCCACGATTGTGTTATGTTTGCAAATCACGTAAGCATAAGCATGAAAGTTTGGAGTTTGCAAATTTTCATGTTAACGTCTTACGGTAATGTTTATGTGAATCATTGTGAATGATCCCATTTGGTAGCCTGGACGCAAACTTCTCTGTTTATGTTACGGTTATGCTTAATTTTCATTGTGAATGGGCCTTTAGTCAGCATAATTTTCTTGTTATTTACACAAAACATTGCATTACATTCCAACTTCTTTCCGGGACAATGAAACGAATACTATAAACCGAAGCAAGAAATTGAACTTTAATGGCATTTAGAATTTTTTTTTAATGTAGTCTTTGCTTTTAGACTTAAAATGCTGGATAATAACAGTAAAAGATGAAGGAAAATTAGACCTTGCAAAATCAGATTTTAAAAACACTTTTTTTTCGACTTGGTTTAAAGTAGTGTGCTTCCAATGGGAGAAATAATTATGGAATATTTCTTGTAACTGTATTATTGGTTTCATTCAAAATATTAAATACAAAATCTATTAGGCACATATCACTTAATATTATGGATGGAATTTAGAAAATTTAATTGCACTGGCATGTAGTGTGACAAAACTAATTTTTCTTAAACGACAGTATATACTCATTTTTGGAATTTTTTAAACTTCCTTTCATTTTTTTGTTTATGTATTTAATTTGTTCGTCTATTTTTTCTGTTACAATTATTCCACAAAATTGATACTATGCAAAGGAAATAAAATATAGATTGAAAACCTACACAAACACATAAACAAAATGCATCCAAAACTATACTACACACTAGAAACAGAAAAACAAAAAATCCATAAATTTCTTAGACATCACAACAACAAAAACAGACGACAAACATAGGCCTATGTTAGAAATATGAAGAAAACCCACTACCAAGGTAACACAGATACACAGCATCTCCAATCATTCCACAAAACACATTCCGACTCATGATACACATCATCAACATTCCTATGAACCAACAACAATATAACGAAGAAATACACACTATCAAATACATAGCACAGGAAAATGGATACAACCCCAACATAATAGGCAACATCATAAGAACAACTAAATGCAAACAAGGAAACGCAACACAGACACAAGAAAAAAACAAATGCATCTCGCTAACATACGGAAACAAGAACACATTCGAAATCCGCATCACCTTTCAAAAAACTAAAATACAACATTGCATAGAGAACACAGAACACACACAAAAACATCTTAACACACAGACAAGACAGACAAATAAATATAACTTAACAGGAGTACACAAACTATCATGCAACAGTTGCATCGACCGCTACATTGGACAGACTGGAAGATCATTCCAAACACGTTACAAGGAACATATCATAGCCTTAACCAAACTACACAACAATTCAACCTACGCAGAACATATCACAAACTCCAATCACAACTACAGCAACATAGACACTGACATGAAAACACTACACATCCAGCCAAAAAACCAGAAACTTGACACTCTAGAGCAATATGGGTGAAATTTTATTACTGTACTGCCAGTATAGGAAATTAAAAACAAACATTGAAAATACCTTAGTTTTGTAGTGTGGAGTAGTAGAAACTCGATGTGATCACTGGGAGAGCTGTTGTCCCACCCAACCCGCTCTAAATAGGTTCCTTACTTATATAGGAAAATCGTCGTACTTGAAGGAAGAAGGCGGCCATATTCCGTCGTTGTGACGTTATTTGAGGTGGAATGGGAGAATGATTGCAGTGTCGCCAACTGTGGTAACCATTCATATTATCTTACACACCTAACAAAACCTAATCTAACCTAATGTAATCTAACCTAACCTAACCTAATCTAACGTGCTACACACCTATTGTAACATTCCTAACGTTTAGCACACCTGTTGTAACTTTCCTCACAGTTTCATTTCGTTTGCCGATATTGGCATCCCTGCTGGAACTCAAGAGTCATCTAGTGGAAGTGAAGTGAAACTGTTATTCTGTTAATAAAGTTTCCGAAGATGTTTCTGTGTTATCTGCAAAAATTATTGTGTCATTGTAGTGATTATTGCATTTATATTGTACAATAAAAATTGAAATGTGTCGTGGCTGAGATAAAAGTGTTCTGAATTGATTTCCAGCGCCACAATCCCAGTGATAAACGTGTGAATATTCGTTAGGAGTCCATTAGAAGTGGTAGTAGAGTAATAAAGATTGACCGCAATATGAAATTTACAAACATACAAAAACACACCCAGAGCACATCCTGAACACTCAATTCAATTTCAAAACCCACACTCTTTTCGAACGCACTTCAACACAACAGGAAACCAGAAGGTAGGACGAGACTTTCACTAGGCTTTGGACAATGAAGAATAACACTTCGAAACTAGTCAGCCAAGTAATTTCCTAAAAAGTTAATATAGTAAAGAAGTTATAAAGTCAATGAGTGAAAATGGTTGGTTTCGGAGTTACCATGTTGCTAATCTGGTTTCTTTATTTTATTTTTTAAATTAGCTATTAACTACGCTGTATTAATTAGCCTACTAGGTTATTTAGAGATGGTATTTGGCGAGATGAGGCCGAGGATTCGCCATGGAACACCTGACATTCGCCTTATTGTTGGGGAAAACCTCGGAGAAAGCCCAACCAGGTAATTAGTCCAAGCGGAGATCGAACCCGCGCCCGAGCGCAACTCCGAGTCGGCAGGCAAGCACCTTAGCCGATTGAGCTACGCCGGTGGCGGTTTCTTTATTAAAATGTTATTAGATTAACAATGGAGTTCGAAATAAATAAATTACAACAAATGTTGCGAATACTATTCATCCTTGCAAATTAAGCTTTCAGGAATAACTCCCTGTAAAGTTAATTTGAATAATTTCGAGGGAAAAATTGTTCCGGGGCCGGGTATCGAACCCGGGATCTTTGGTTAAACGTACCAACGCTCTCCCACTGAGCTACCCGGGAACTCTACCCGACACCGATCCAATTGGATACCCGGCCCCGGAACAATTTTTCCCTCGAAATTATTCACTATTCATCCTTGTAAATTTGTTTTCTTAATAGAATTCATAACTTTCTGTAATGTCTAAATAATTTATATTGTCTGAATAAGGTTATTCTGATTAAATCTGTACTGAAATTGAAAGCAGGAAGGTAAAATTAATTATCCATACACTAAATTGTGAGAATATTTCGAAAATGTAAAAATAAATATAGACTGCTATTTAAAAAGTAATTATATGCTTTTTTCCACACTCTATACACCTTACGAAATAAATAATTATTCTAAATTACACGCCTAATATTAAAAGATGTACGAGTATGCTTAACAATTTTTTATTCAACATTGTATCAAGTACCTAAGGTACCTAAGGGACGTATACTGGTTAAAGGGTTTGGGCTACCGCTGACCCTATTATTACACAAAATATATCTAACAATTACTTTAATTTTAATTACTATGGTAAAACTAATAATACAAAATTATTACATTATGTTATATTATAAACTTTTTCTTTTGTAATTTCCTTGGGCTACCGCCGGTAGCTCCGGTAGCCCGCAAAATACGCCCCGGTAAAAAACTACAATAATACCGGACAGCTAGCAGTTTTACTTGCGAACGACGCTGGTGCTGCTGCCAAGGCGGCCGGTGTGGAAATACTCGCGAAACAAGCTGTAATCAACTGAAATGTATATTGTTGCTGGGCTAGTTAATAGTTTTATTAATTAGTGCTGTGTTAAAATGTCAGGGTGTATAAATGTGCTGTTTATAACTGCTACAATTTCAGCATTACAAATTGCTCCAAAACGTACTTTCGATTTCCGAGAGTTCATAAAACGTGAGTCAACAAAATTCTTTAGTAGGCCTAATGGCTTTGTCTCTGTGTTGATAGAACAATAAAAATTAGCTTTTTTCTTTAGGTCTAATAAATGAATAGAAGTTAAAATATATTGGACATTTTAAAGTTTTATCAAATTAAGTTTTATTCTCGTCCACATGCCTTTACTAATTATTACAAGCATCAGATTACTACCATTTTTATCTTTGCAGTTGTCAGCAATGGGTATATAAAGCGTTATTGTAAATTCATTCTTAATGTCAGAATTAATTTTGTCTCACTAAAGCAAAGAAATAATACACAACAATTAATTACGGAAAATAATATGAAGCATGCAATATTTCTCATAATATGCAACTTTGATATAAAATAATGTTACATTAAATATGGTACTATTCAACTCTTAAGTGTCTCGTGTATTATTCCACATTAGTACCTCAAGTTTTAAACAATAGTCCGATTTCCGCTATGTTAATATTTGTATTTGTGGACGTAATTCCACGCCGCTCCGCTAGATGTCAAGTCCGCGATATTTCGCACTCACGTCAATGCTAATAGTATACAGCTGACCGGTATTATTACAGTAAGGTACCTGATTGTATTAAAAATTCAAATTAACCCTTAAATTGGCAAAACTTCATTTCTCACACTGGTTTATTAAACCGTGTCGGACTGTAAAGAAAACTACTAACGCAATGTCCATATTTTATATGTTGCGTAATATTATAGTACTTTGAAATTTTAATTTGTGCGAGATCGTGCGTATTTGCTTGGTTCCCGCACAAAACCAATTCGCGGAAAGTCTAAAATTCCACATTCAGTAATCCCAACCTAACACACATAACAATTTCCCTCTTCTTATCGCTTAAGTGATATATTGATTTTACTGCTTTAGGCTTTTAACATATTATTTTTAGAGACGTTCAATATAGTAATAATTATAAATTGGAAACTTACCACTGCAATTTAACCTAAATTGCACTGTTAATTATTGTTTTTAAATATTTGCAAAAATTAAGTAAACTTTACAACACCACAAAAGTTACTGCATTCGTGATGAAAGTAACATTAAGGAAGCCGTGAAAAAATCAACAAGATTCCAGATTCATCATACACTGGGAAAAAAAAAGACAGACGTATATCACGGCCTGCTGGAGTATAGTAAACACAGAAAATATTTTAAAGCAACAATGTTGAAGATAGATATTTTTTGTTTTGCAAATTTGCCGTCATTGAACAGAAACCAAGATGGAGATTTCATTGCAACTAATTAGAAATTCCTCTTTCAGGTATGTAATAAAGGATCTTCGCACAAAATAATGTACGATACACGAGCGGTATGTTTTCTATCAATTCTCGGAAATTAAAAAAGCTCAACTACGTTTCGCTTTTTCAATCTTTTCCTCGAAAATGAAAACTTCAACATACCGCTCTTGTAACGCATATTACTATTTCCTATTAATTTTTTTTCTATTGTTCTATTAAAATTAAAGCATATACCCTATTAACCTGTTGTGTTCTATAGGATACTTTGTCAATTTAAGGGTTATAAAGTTATAAGCAATATACTAACACTCGAGAATATTAACTGAAATTAATATCTATTAGATTGCAGAAAAATAGATGAATAGAGTAAGAATAATTATGTTTGAACTCGTAAATATTTGTGCGATTATAAATGTAAGTGTACGGTATCCCGAAGTGACAATAAAATAATGTAATGCATGAAATTGCAGGGTCGCTTGGGTACAAGACAATTTTCGTACTTTTACGTTTGTTTGTTGTTTTGAGTCTGGGGCAATGTGGAATTTTCTGTAAGAGTCCGCTGAATGGTTTCGTTTGTAGTAGGGGAGAATTGGGTACATTAAGACAAGGAGAACAGTGAGACATTTTTTATTAGATGGTAAATTTTGATGTTGAGATATTGGTAACAGTGGAGTTGTATGTTGCATGAGTAAAGTAACAGTATTTTCATACACGATTTGATTCTACTTATAAAGGTGAGTGATGAAAAAATAATTCGTAATTTTTCACTCTAGAAGTAAAATTTTGGCTAGTGTTTAATGAAGGTTATATTGGATATACAAATGAGATATAAATATGAATGTTTTGTTACCTAATACTATGGTATTTGAGATTATGTTTGGCAAGGTTTCGTCTTTCTTGTTTTAATTTTGAAGTGATGGCGTCATTTTTAAATGGATTGTGCGTAAAGGGAACAGTGAGACATGCCATTGAAGGGTACACTGAGACGTCTCACTGTTCCCATGTACCAATGATTTGCAAAAAGAAACTGTAATTATATTACATTTACCAGTAACTAACATAAAAAATGATCATACTAGTAACCAATTTAGGAACTGCAGCTTAAAATAATGGATACATTACATTTTAATGGTTTCATAAATAAAAAATTATTCACAAAATTTAAGAAAATGTTAAAAAATAATAAAGAATTACATTAAATTCTTATAATTATAAGCTTTGTTGTCACCAAAAATTCATTTCATTTTTTCGCAAAAGTTTGAAATATCATGGAAAATTCACTTTTCCAAATGTTTCAGATGTTTCAATGGTTTCGAAGTCAGACATCAAAATGATTCTAAATAAGCCTACAGAACATGTCAAGGTAAAGAGACAGCAAGTTTTTGTTTTCTTTTGAAATAAATGTAAATCATTTCAATGTCTGTTAATAGACACTATGGTGTCTCACTGTACCCTCCTGAATGGGAACAGTGAGACATTTGCATTTTTTTTTACAAACACGCATTGTATATTATGTCCTTTATCTATTAACATTTTTGTTTATATATTATTATACTCCATGTTTTAATATCTATTTCTATTGCACTTGATTTTATAAATACTTGAATTATCACTTGCATACATATGTCTTAATATTTTGTGTCTCACTGTACCCACTACTCCCCTACATTTCGTGTTTGTCAATATTTTGCTGCTATGATTACTTTCACGTAAGTTAGTTTCTCACAACAGGGCAAGCTTAAGAGGCATCGTAGGTCAGAAGAACCGTTTTTATTTAATCTATCGGATTTTTTGGCGATACGGTAGATGACGGCCGTGATATAAAGTCGATAATACGGGTTAAATGGAACAAGAATTTTGAAAAGGAACCCAGCGCAGGCGCAAGCATTGAATTCTATTTTAAAGCAAGCAGGAGTGGGCGGTCATTCGGGTGCGGCGCGGCAGTGCAAACCACTCCGTCACTTCCACGCATTGACTGAGTGCAGGGGTTGTCAACCCTTTGCCACCGATTTTGCTGTTATCTCACGGAAATGAACTGTAGAGAGTCATTTCCCTACTTCCGCGGCACGTGCGCATTTGATGTGATGCAAGTCTGTGCATTGCGAGCCGTGGTAGTGCTTAAGGCTAGTTCACAATAAACCGAGAACGGAAACGACAACGAGAACGAGAACGGAAATAATGTTTAAAAAATGTTTTTAAATGTAAGCATTCACAATAGCTAATTGTGAATGCTCACATTTATTTATTTATTTATCTATTTATTTATTTATCTATTTATTTATGTATTTATTTATTTAAATTTAAATATACAGAATAAAGAATATAATTACAAACAAACAAGAGAAATAGAAATAAAATAACACAAACAATATAAAAAGGAGATACAGTAGTATTAACAAAATTTGAGACCGAATGAGCAGTGCTCGTGTTTGGTCGCAGTTCAGATATAATATTAATAGGCCTATAAGAGAATATAAAATAAAATAAAATAGGAAGTAGAATTAAAATTACAGTTACAGAAATTATATAATACAATATTAATATAAGAGAAAGACAGAAAATAAAAAAATAATAACAAAAATGAATAAGTAAAATAAAATGGGAACTAAAATTTAAATTACAGCGGCAATGGAATTATATAATATAATATTAACACTAGAGAAGAATAATAACGCATGTGAAAAGTAGGACTATATATATATATATATATTTATTTAAAAATTATAGAATACAAATATAATATAGGTTGATTAATTCATACACATAGGCTATAAATTTATTTAATCAAATTGAAGATTTTAAAACGTTTCTAATTTTCTTGTTATATGTTAGTGGGTTACAAGTTAGAAATACATTTATTTTAACAATATTTCCGTTCTCGTTCTCGTTGTCGTTTCCGTTCCCGATTTATTGTGAACGGAAACAACGAGAGCGGAAATAATGTTTAAAAAATTGTTTTTAAATGTGAGCATTCACAATAGCTAATTGTGAATGCTCACATTTAAATACATTTATTTTAACAATATTTTCGTTCTCGTTGTCGTTTCCGTTCCCGGTTCATTGTGAACCAGCCTTTACTGTGATATGCTTTGTGAACTGGACGCGGGCCCACTCACATGTAACTCCCACACTCGTGTTCTTACAGGTAGCATTCCTGGCGATTAGAAACTAGGTCAGTACACAATTAGGCCTTTCTGAGGCGTCACGTTCCAAAATTCTTCTTACCCAGTTTCTATGATTTTCCACAAACCAAAAAAAAAAAAAAACATTTTATAAAGTACTTTTTGTAGTACAGTGAAATCTCGATACAACGAAACCACGTGGACCAGAAGAAAATATTGTTGTAGAGGAATTTATTTTTATATCAACTATATCGTTTAGTCCACGCCTGTGTAGTAACGGTTAGCACGTCTAGCCGCGAAACCAGGTGTCCCGGGTTCGATTCCCGGTCGGGACAAGTTATCTGGTTGAGGTTTTTTTCCGGGGTTTTCCCTCAACCCAATATGAGCAAATGCTGGGTAACTTTCGGTGTTGGACCCCGGACTCATTTTCACCGGCATTATCACCTTCATCTCATTCAGACGCTAAATAACCTGAGCTGTTGATAAAGCGTCGTAAAATAACCTACTATATCGTTTATATTACGTCATTCCATTTTCGGCCAATGAAGTGTAATGAAATTTTGAATTCCAACCAATCACAGTCATACATCGCGATAATTTCTGCAGCTCGATTTATCACTATCAATTTACCGCATGTTCGTTCTTTTGATTAGTCAGTATCGCCAACTGCTTCTACGTAAATTGACAGCGTCAATATATGTCAATATTTGCGTAACGTCCCTGAAAAACATTCCAGTTCATTTGAGTTATGCGGATACAAAGGAAAAATTGTGACGGTGTCGTGTATAGTTCCTGGGGTAGCTCAGTCGGCAGAGCTTTCGCGCTCTAAGCGAAGGGTCCTGGGATCGATATCCGGCCCCGGAACAATTTTTCCTTGAAATTATTCAAACCGGCTTTGCAGGGAGCTACTACCTGAAAGCCATATTTGCATAATACATTCCAATGTACTTTTTTTACTTTGTTATTTAACGACGTTGTATCAACTACTATGTTATTTAGCGAGATGGTACTAGGCTAGATGGGGCCGAAGATTCGTCATAGATTACCTGACTTTCGCCTTACGATTGGGGTAGACCTCGGAAATAAAATCCAACCAGGTAATCAGCGCAAGCGGGAATCGAACCCACGCCCATGCGCAAATCTCAATCAACAGGCAAAAGCGCTACCGCCTGATCTCCATCTCATATTAATGTAGGTGTAGACCGTTTTTTGACAACTCTTGTGCATTTTATGTGCAGCTTGGATCAAATTTTCTAACTACGTTGCCTTGTATAATTACAAAAAAGTGAACAAACGACATGACTAACGAGCTTGCATGCATTTTTATGGACTGCACATTTCAATGTTTTCCATGCGGATCCGTTAATTAGAGCTTTCACAAAATGTTGAATTATAAGAATTGTCCTCTACAGTCCCACGTGATGTCAAGAAGGATATATGTATTTCTGGTCGACGACGACATATACAGTGAAACCCGGCTAATTTTGATTTCACTAATTCGGAATACGCGATAATTCGAACAGCTCTTTCTTACACATGACGCTTTGGGATTAATAGTCCATACATTTAAGGTAGAAGTGAATGTAAATAGTGAAAAACATGATACAAATTAAAATTATCCAACATAAAATACATTCAAATACATACAGCTCTAACTCAATTTGTGGACTGTAACCCGAATATCAGATATTTTATCTTGTTTTAAAACCGTGATGCTCATAAAGAACAGCAGCTCATGCTATAAGTGCAGACAACACTCACCTCTTTCTTTAAATCACAGTCTTAAAATTCCAAAACTACAGTCCGATCAGTTTGGGTATGGATAATATTAATTTAATATTATAAAGCTATTATGACAATAGGAAAAATTTCTTGCTGGTTATATTATGATTAAAAGATGGGCTTTTCCATATATGACAATCAACAACACATAAACTGAAAGGACAAATGAAAATCGTAGATGATTAAAATGGCTACTACAAATCAACAGCGGACACAATGTGTTCTTTGGTATGCTAAATTTGAGAGTGTTAAAAAAGTTCAAAGGGAATTTCGACGTGAATATGATGTGCGTAATGTACCTTAATACGATTCCATAATGTTGTGGTATCGAACAGTTAGAAACAGGTTCTGTGTTAAAAAAAAAAAACATGCAGGAGGCCGCAGGCGAAACCCAGTACGAGAAGCAGCTATTTCTTGGCTTGATCCCCAAACTCCCCAAATCTAACCCTTCGTGACTTCTTCGTGTGGGGTTTTGTTAAAGACATCGTCTATTCACAGAAACCCAGGAACATTGATGATCTGAGAGTAAAAATTACTCAAGCTTTTCAACAAATCATCCTTCTTATGTTACAACGGACATGGGCTGAATTGCATCACCGTTATGAATTGTGCAGAGTGCGCAATGGAGGTCATGTTGAGCTCTGAGGAATCTCTCACCTTTCAGTGTTGTATGCACATAGTTTCAACAAATAAAGTGCAGTAGTAAATGTATTATGGTGCTTTTATTTTATCCATACCCAAACGGATCACCCTGTAGTACTTCCTATGCTGTAATTCATTCGCACTAAAGAACTTTGAACTCCTACCTTTTGACGTGAATAACTCTTTAAAATCAGACCAATATTTATGGAGTACCAGGACGGAAACTTCGATGTAACGAATGATCCATTCCGACGCCATAACATCGTGACTAATAACACGATTGAAATAAATGTAGACTGATTTTGGTGCCAAACGAAATTTAACGTTTATTTAGCTAGTAAGCAAAGTGAGTATAATTTAAAAGTATACAACAAAAAATGTTTCTAGCCACTACCGTAAGATCGCATCTAAATCTGTCGATACGTATTCACTCAGTAACCACGGCTGTATCCCCAACACAGCCACACCAATTTTTTTAATTAATGTTTTGTGTTCCATATTGTTTGTAGAAGCTAGTATGCACTTCTTGTGCAATAGTTGACTTGGACCAAAAAACTTCAAAATCATAATTTTTAAATTAATATTTTGTGTTTCATATGCTTGTAAAACATTAGAATTAAACACTAAGGGCCGTATTCATAGACATTCCTAGCGCGGGCTTGCGGTGGATGATCAGTGAACTAACGTTTTTCGTATTCATAAACCAGTGTCAGCGATATGATATATGATATATGATATGATATATGATATGATATGATATGATATGATATGATATGATATGATATGATATGATATGATATGATATGATATGATATACGATACGATACCATACGATACGATACCATACGATAAGATAAGATAAGATAAGATACAAGATAAGATAAGATAAGATAAGATATGATATATGATATGATATGATATGATATGATATGATATGATATGATATGATATGATATGATATGATATGATATGATATGATATGATATATGATATGATAAGGTAAGATACGATACATGATATATGATATATGATTTGATATGATATATGATATGATATGATATGATATGATATGATATGATATGATATGATATGATATGAATCCTGTACAATTAACCAGTCGATAGTCGGGGCTACTTTAGCACGCTCGTAGCGCGGGCTAGCGAAATGTCAATGAATAGCACCCTAAGTTAGTCAAATTAGACAACTACATAGTACCATTATTTTTATAATCGCCGAAATAATTTTTTCACCGGCAAATTCTCTATAATTCGGCCTTTCACTTATTCAGGTTTGATTTTCCCCTCAGTTAGTCTGAATGAACGCGGTTCTACTGCATTATTATGAACATTTTAGGACCGGGTTATAGATTTCTATCGTATTATTCTCTTAAATTTTAACATGTAATTGTGAAATTTAACGGATACCTCTCCTGAGATCTAGAATGTTACTAACTTCTCTAAAGTTGATAGCTCGGTTAACGCTTGGTTTTTCTGAACCGACACATGCCGGGTGCGAGGTGCGAGGCCCGGCTCGCACAAATCCGGACTACACGAGAGATAGTGAGTGGTTTCAATGGCTACGAGGTGCGAGGTCTGAAATGATGTGTAGTATAATAATAATAATAATAATAATAATAATAATAATAATAATAATAATAATAATAATAATAATGATGATTTATTTTAGCTGGCAGAGTTACTGTAAGGCCGTAAGGCCTTCTCTTTCACTAAACCAGCAAAAAGTATACATACATATATATCAACTTACAAAGAATTCAACAATTTGATTTAGATAAGGACTACATGTATACAAGAGTTATTTACGAATTAAACAACAAAATACTAAGAACTATTAATTAAACACTGAAATACAAACTATGTAGCAGAATTAAGCTAAAATACATAGAATGTTAATATATTTCAAATAATGTTAGATAATAGAAAGAGATTATTATGAGACAATTTTGAAAATACAGCACTATCAGGATGCATGTCTAAAGGAAGGAGTAACAATGTAGACAGTGATAGTTTAAGTATGTGAATGAAGTGCGTGTAGAGGTGAGTTCATAATGTAACATGTGTGTATGTATGTACAGTATATATGTACGTACGTATGTGTGCATGTACGTATGTATATTTATGTATGCATGTAATGTTATGTAAAAAATCTGAAAGTTAGAATTTATAAAACAGTTATATTACAGGTTGTTCTTTATGGTTGTGAAACTTGGATAAGAGGAACATAGGTTAAAGGTGTTTGAGAATAAGGTGCTTAGGAAAATATTTGGGACTAAGAGGGATGAAGTTACAGGAGAATGGAAAAAAAGTTACACAACACAGAACTGCACGCATTGCATTCTTCACCTGACTTAATTAGGAACATTAAATCCAGACGTTTGAGATGGGCAGGGCATGTAGCACGTATGGGCGAATCCAGAAATGCATATAGAGTGTTAGTTGGGAGGCCAGAGGGAAAAAGACCTTTAGGGAGGCCGAGACGTAGATGGGAAGATAATGTTAAAATGGATTTGAGGGAGGTGAGATATGATGATAGAGACTAGATTAGTCTTGCTCAGGATAGGGACCAATGGCGGGCTTATGTGAGGGCGGCAATGAACCTCCGGATTCCTTAAAAGCCAGTAAGTAAGTAAGTAATGTTATGTACTGAATGTATGGAAATTAGTGAGAATTTTCTTTGTTTCTAGTGAATATGTGTGTACTAGCTGAGTTATATAGTTATGAATGGTGAGTAATTTATCGTATTTTACATGAAACACTGAGGAAGGAAGCATTAAATGGCGCCTCACGTCTCCATAATTTTCTTTCCGGCTCGCTACCTGCATACATCAGGCTTGACGTCCCAGAAGTTTTCGTTATAAAACTCTATTGTAGCTAAAATTTTGGACCTTTACAAGAAGATAGACTGTTATACGTAAAATTTGTAATTATAATTTTGAAAGTAATTTAATAAATAATGGTTAGTAAATTTACTTATTTCAATGTAACTCTTCCACAATACTGATACATTCTTAATTCTCATAGAATATTATGTCAAAATGCTATAGTCTAATTTTAACAATATTATATCACGGGTGATACTTTTTCCAGTCACATTGTTATCAAAAATTTATTCCTGTAATTTTGGTAGTTATGAAACATACAATTTTTTTTATTTAAAATTGCATATATATATATATATATATATATATATATATATATATATATATATATATATATAATCCCTTCATAGGACATCACCTTGCTTATGTTATTATCATTGTACACTTTTATGTCTTTTAGGTTAGGATATATTATATAACGTGTTTTATTGTGCCATTTCCATTTTAATATGTGTGTTCTTTTAGAGAGTAGTTGGATGTAATCATAGGTGGGGGAGGAAACCTACAAAGGAGGACTTGTTTTGGGTACAAAGCACGTACGGTCAGAAGACCCGTGCATTGGATTTTAGAGAAAGTTATGATAATATAAAACCTGTATATATAATATTATTTAATAAATCTATCTATCTACTATTATCATTAGTGATGACCGGCACATTATGACAATTTCCCTGAAATATGACATTTATTCTGGCAAAATATGAAAATACGAAATGAATATTTCAATGCTAAAATATCTTCCTTCCTGAACTATTTTGAGCAGATTTAAATCTTCATTTATAAAATTTAATAAGTATTTAGAGATTTAGGGCCGTATTCATAGACATTTCGGAGCACGCGCTACGAGCGTACTAAGCTAGCCCCGGTTATCCACTGGTTACTTCTACAGAATTCAAATCATATCCTCTCGCTAACACTGGCTTCTGAATACGAAAAAACACTGATAATCCACCGAAAGTCCGCACTAAAAATGTCTATGAATACGGCCCTAATAGTTTTGTCAATATTTAACATATCAAATTAAATAGAACAAATCTGCATAATGAAACAGTTTTCAGCATAATCAATTCCTTATCTGAATGCAAGAACTAGATAACTCAATTTTTTACGCTGAAAAGAACAAAAAAAAGGGTCTTACATTGGGGTGGACTCAATACTGGTTACAATACGTCACAAGTAAATTTTATATGTTTTCTGATAAAAGGTTTGTTACACATTTTGTCTGTTAATATTATTTTGTATGAAGAAAAACACATTAAATTGCAAAAAAGAGCAGAAATTAAGAAGACAGCAACATTTATGGTTGGGACACTAACATTAATTTACAAATATAAATGTAGACATGACACTCTGAAGAGACTTTCTCTGGATTCGAAAGAATGGGCTTATGTTTTGAAGCTGCGAGTTCTATGACTATAACAGGAATTTGGACTTTTCATTTTCCCTTGGGAATCTCAGAATCTTGGTGGAATGGATGGCTTAGAAACTAATTTATTTCAGCTTTAATTATTTCTTCTTATTTCAACTTCAGAGTCGAAAATGCTGTATAATTGCGCTGGAATTGCCTTGACCTTGTAGGATTTAAAAATCACTTTTATAAATAATAATTTCTTGTTATATTAAAAACAAAATAGTTTTTTCTATATTACCATTTTTCTTCCAGCAAGATTTGGAATTTATTTATTCAATTCCACTTAAATATTGTGAAGTAATTAAATAATTAGGATCTTTTCATAACCAAAAGACAATATTAATGATATTACCATAACAAATAACGGAATGCTCATCGCCTTCGTGTGAAGTGGGCTTGTGCCCGAGCTGCCGCTGCTCATTTCAGCTCCAGAATGGAGAGATCGTTGTCGGATGTGTCAAAGAGGAGCGTAATTTCATTTGCAAGGCTCCATGATGCACTACCGGCTACAGCGCCCCTTTTACAAAATTCTCATCTTCTACCACAGCGTGTCAAAACTTATCAACTTCCTTCATTTTCCAGTAGCGTTAGCACTCAAACTGCCTTTTTAAAACAATGGCAGACGATTCATATATAAAATGGACTTTCATTCTATTCATTTAGTTGTCAATTGCCCACTGTTGGGATTTACATATCGCCAATTTAAGGTAGACACACTCTTATTCTTACCCTGGAAAGCAAGACGACGCTGGCTCCTAAGCAGGTGGTTTCGAGTTCTATTCCCGACTCTTCCAGGGGATTCTTCTTGGTTAGGAATTGTTTCTGGCTATGCATGGCCTCGGTGTTTATGTTGTTCGTAGGTTTAAGTGAGATATAATGCTAGAAGAGGACTGGTGTATCGTACCAAAAATCTGTAGTGAATATTCCTTTAAGAGATCACCAGAGATGCCTTCAAGACGTTAAGTCCATTGAAACCACGTCCATATGACTTATGTCCTCTAAGATTTTAGTCCACTTTCATTTATGTCCACTTTTACTTATGTCCACTTTTATTTAAGTCAATTCCTTTTGTACCACTGGAAGATGTTCAGGCTGTTTTTGATAGCCCTATAGATAATATTGAGCCTGATATAATGGATTTAGCATTGTACATGGAAAGAATTTGCATCCGAGGAACACCTGCTCGAGGAACAAGAAGAGCAATGCCACCTACATTCACACTTGAAATATGGAACACTTATAATCATTTCTGGCAGGACAACATTGAACAACTAACGTAGTCGAGGGTTGGCACAACCGCTTTCAGAAACACATCGTCACACATCACTCGTAGGTCTAAAAATTCATGGAATTTATCAACAAAAGCCAAAGGAATAATAAAATTATAATAATCCAATTGCTTGGAGGGCATTTGAATGTGCGACACCCTATTAAAAGATCGCACCTACAAAATTTAAGTCGAGTAGAAGAGATTGTTCGGAATTACAACCACTACAACGAAGAAGGACACATCAGAACTTACCTGAAAGCTAACATAATTCAATTTAAATCCTGTCCAAATTCAACGTCGCAAATTTCTAGCGCAATAATTAACAATAGATCCCTATTAGAAACAACAACAACCAAATTTCTTGGCTTAAAAATCGATAATGTGTTAATTGGAAAAATCATATTAAAGAAATTACCCCCAAACTAAATTCAGCTTGTTTTGCTATTAGATCTATGCAAAAGATAGTAAATATCAATACCTTAAAAACAATATACTTTGCATACTTCCACTCGGTAATGAGTTTTGGAATAATATTCTGGGGAAATTCCACAGATAGTAACAATATATTTCTATTAGAAAAAAGAGTAATTAGAATAATAGTAGGTGCAAAATCTAGGGAGTCGTGTAGGACTATTTTCAAAAGACTACAAATAATGCCCATGGCTTGTCAGTATATCTTTTCATTAATAGTCTTCCTCGTATGTAATCGTGAAAACTTTGTAACTAATTCAACAGTTCATAGCATAAATACACGTCAAAAAAATGACTTTCATACTCCATCGGCAAGTCTATCGTGCTATCAGAAAGGAGTGCGTTATATGGCAGTAAAAATTTTTAATAGCCTCCCTATCGATATAAAAAATAAAACTCAAAACATAAAATTATTTAGGGTCAAATTAAAGAAGTACCTAATTTCTCACGCCTTCTATTCTGTAGGTGAATTCATGACATTCAATAACACTTCATGAAATTGATTCTAAAACTATGTGTTGTACTAGTAGACTATATTGTAAATCTCGTCTGTATATATTTCATCTAGACTGTGACTATAAATTAAGATTTTATAATAGTATTAAGTTTTTTGACTTGTTCCATATTCTAGCTGTAAGCATGTATGAATACCATGGAATGTTAATAAATACAATACAATACAATAGCTATTAGTTATCATTTGAAGCTGTATGAAGATGAACAGGCAGAAGAGATTGAGTAGAGAATTCAAGTAAATTTGTAGATGAACATAATTTATTCTACGATCATGTAGTGGACGTAAAAATGTGGACATAAAATTTGTGCAATTGGACTAAAATAAAGTGGGCATATACTTCATAGGACATACTGTATATTTATGGACATAGTGTAATGGACTTTTATGTAATGGACATAATAAAATAGACACTAAAATTGTGGACATTATAAAAAGGACCTAACGTCTGAATTTCCCAGAGATCTCTCGGAAACCGATGGGCTTAGGAAAAACTTGCGTATGTAATATGTAGAGTTCTGCCTTTGGTCGTTTTGAACACAAGTTAGGTGTACGTCGATTATACTAGCTTCGCTTGGTGCAGAGAGCAAGGTGTGAGTCAACAGTTCATGTTGCAGTCGTACTGTGCGTTTATATCTATTTATTCGTGTACACGTATGTATAAGTCGGGCAACAACAGGAATGGTACTCGTGTACAAAATACCACTTGAATTTAATAATAATAGGCTAATAACAAACTATTTATTTAAAGTTAACTTATTTGCAATAAAGGGAAATTTTTATCAGGGACAGACAAAAATAAAAAAAATGTTCAGAAGTCTGCCCTTTTATTTTCAGAAGTCAGCACATTTTGCTCATACATTCAATGAGAAAATCATTCGAGCTAAGATAAAGATACATTTATTGAACTATTATATTAAACGCTCTCAGAAACGGTCTGTGCTCTTCAATGAAGCTTTGCAGTGACAATATCTTGTGATGCGCAACAAAATTTGTAACAATATTAATGCAGGCTAAAAAGCACATTCAAATTTCTTCCTACACCCGCTTTTGTTAATACTGTATTATAATATATTAGTCGTAGTGACATAAAAGAAATTGAAGTCTTAAAAATTTTGAACTCAATAAAAAAACTGAGATGCCACATAGTAATAATTTATGCTTTATAGTATAAGTGAGTAAAAATATAAGCACGGTTTAGATGTATACTTAAATATTATTTACTAATTTTTGTATTATTCTATAGTGTTGTAGGGAAATTATAAAATATTGTAGTATAAAATGTTAAAAATTCAATATTAACCTTATTTTTGTTTTCATTCATTATGTCGCATTTGTTTCTTAATAATAATTATGCTCATTGCGGGGCCGGTCACTGAACGATGGGTAGGAAAGAACGCACCTAAAATCGCTGAGAATGCATTGGCCCGAATGGTACCAACTTTTGAAATGTTATAAAATAACTTGGAAGTAAATAAGGAAGCTTTTCCCGTATAATTTATATTGAGTACCTTCACTTGTTTAGTTTTGAAGTTACTAATTATATTTGCCATGATTTACTCATACGTTAGTGATAGTGGCGTCTCTTTTGTCAATATTACAGTACATTGCACTGCAATGTTCTGTTTGTTGGTCATTTTATAAGACCATAAAGTAGGCCTAATGAAATGAAACATGGCGTGCAATAAATTAATATTACATCAGTGAATACGATCGAATTTTTGTAGGCCTACATTAATATCTTTTCTTACATAAGTTAATATAGACTTAATTTTAAAATACAACATAGACTTTTCACAGTATCGTGTATGTATGTATGTATGTATGTATGTATGTATGTATGTATGTATGTATGTATGTATGTATGTATGTATGTATGTATGTATGTATGTATGTATGTATGTATGTATGTATGTATGTATGTATGTATGTATGTATGTATGTATGTATGTATGTATGTATGTATGTATGTATGTATGTATGTATGTATGTATGTATTCACACTGCAAATGGGTATATAGGCCTACCCGGTGGCAGTGGTAACTAATTACACTCAGTAATGGCAATAATAAACACATTTAATAAAAAATACATCATCAATAGCTATTAGGGTTTAGGCCATTTGGCCTGTTCCGTCTCAGGTGAAAAGCTGGTCCCTCCATCGCTTCTTCGGGCGACCACGATCTCTGTATCCAAGGGGTCTGTAATTTAATAATCTTCTGGGTAGTCCATCATTTGGCATTCGTAGAACATGCTCATGCTGTGCTCCGATACTTGTGGATTGTCTCTGTAATGGCTGCGTTATTTAGTTCTTGTGGATGTCTTGGAAAAACGGCAGATTCAGAAAAGTTTTATAATGAACTACAACAATAACTGGATATAAAAAAAAAATTAATAGTAAATTAATAATAATACTAATAATAATAATAATAAATAATAATAATAATAATAATAATAATAATAATAATAATAAAAACAACAACAACAACAGAGAACATCCTAAATTAAATAATGTACGATCACTTCAAATAACATTTAAAGTAAATCTAATTTGTATCTTAATCCTAAGTTCGAACTGAAACCCACGAGTATGATATGTTCATACCTGCACAAGTACCTTTCAGCAATACACTCATTCCTCTGACAACTCACTCACTGCACTGGAACTACGACACATTTTACTGATTCTATCCTGATTTCACTAACACTTCAAAACATTTCACTGTTCAAATACTTTGCACTGCCACTATAAACAAGCAGGCTTCACTGACAGAAACACACTTCACACTTCACTGACACAACACACTTCTTTACCGATACAACACTTCAATAACAAAATATCAATTACACCCTTTAAATAGTGTGTATAATATACTACCGTCTATTAGTAAAGTCCTTAAGACTATTTTTAAATACATTTTTGGTCATATTATAAGCAGTGGCGGAATTCAAAGCACTTAGGTAATTTTAAGAAATAGTTCTGTGCGGGTTATCATGAATACCTTCCTTTAAGCAACAGCTGAGGTATATTCTAATTTATAAGTTGCAGTCATAGTATCGACAAGCAAGATATAGATACCCTTTCACAGTCTCCAAAAGCGGCATCGAATCCTTTACAGTTGAAATGTCTGTCTAGCAGTTCTTGAATGCAAAAATCTTAAAAGCTAAACGTGACTAGAATGACAATGAGTTTCAATTATTCCTAGGAAGGTTTTAGTATTCTGAAAGTCTTCTATGCGATCTTGAAAGATTTGAAGGTGATAAATATATAAGACGCATCGAAAGTAATCTAATTTAACAGTCCGAAACTAATCTACACTCCTGAATATGTAGACATTTCACAATAGAAATAAGGAAAAGTTAAATTTATCTGTCAAGTAGTCTAACATGCAACATGTCGTCGCTGATTTTATGAAACCTTATATGTGAAAATAAACCATATAATTTTTCAGGAGGAAGAAAAACTAATTAAAAATCAATGGGCCTACATAAGAATATGAAGTAATTCAGTAGAAAACGTTGGTGAATATGGTGAACATAAATGACATCACCGAGGATCAGTGTAGGCCAATTGATATTTAATTCTTATTTCATTCTGAAAAATTATTTTCTGTACTCTTACATAGAAGGTTTTATAAAATCAACGACGGTAGGCCTATATACAAGAAATTCATTAATTCATTTCTTGTCCAAGGACAGATCTTTCACTGCAAACTCTGCATTCTACAAGGTTTCCTATTTTCCTTTTTCTCTTAGTCTCCACATAGATTCATGTATCTTAATGTTGTCTTATCATGTGATAACCTATTTCTTCTATCCAGAACATTTCTTCCGTTCACCATTTCTTCTGATGCATCCTTCAGTAGGCAGTTTTTTCTTAGCCAGTGTCCCATCCAATTTCTTTTCCTTTTCCTGAATATTTTCAGCATTATTCTTTCTCGTCCACTCTTTATAGCACAGCTTCATTTCTTATTCTCGCTGCCAATTTCACACGCTCCATTCTTCATATCCACATTTCAAATGCTTCTAGTAGTTTCTCTTCACTTCGTCGTAATGCCCATGTTTCTGCCCCATACAATGCCACACTTCGCACACAGCACTTCACTAATATGTTCCTACGTTCTTTTTCTAGAAATCCGGAGAAGATGCTGCTTTTTCTATTAAAAGCTTCATTTCGAATGGCCTTGTATTAAATCGGTGAAATCAGAATATTACTATCACATATTAACAAGGATTCCGATATTTTTCGAGTTTGGATTTAGGTAAAATAACTCCACGAAAAATGCAACAATTAGTTTAACTGACAAAATTCTGGAAACGATTAATAAAAAAATTCCAAGTTGGAGGGACTTTCTATGATTTACCCAAAGCATTTAACTGTATAAATTATAAAATGCTGCAAGACAAATTAGATTATTACGGAATTAAAAGCGTTGCACACAAACGGTTTCACCCATATCTCATAAATAGGATACAGAAAGTCGAAATCAATACCACTATGAAATCGGCCTCAATATGAGAAATTATTAATAATGTAATTCCTCAAAGATCAATTTTAAGTCCCCCTACTTTTTCTAGTATTCTTAAATGCTCCCCTAATAAAAGATGTAGTTCACCCTATATTATTATTTGCAGATGACACAAATATAGTACTTACAGTCAATAACTCCAAAACATTCTAATCTTCAACAGAGACAATTCTCTTCAAAATATGTGATTGATTCTTAGCCAGTAAATCAGTATTAAATTGTAACAAAACTAACATAATCCAAATTAAATCCTTTCCAAATTCAACCTCGCAATTTCAATCGCATACTTAACAACGGCTCCTTAATAGAAACAACAGCAACCGAATTTCTTAGCATAAAAATCGATAATATGTTAAATTGGAAAAATCATATTGAAGAAATTACCCCCAAACTCAATACAGCATGTTTTGTTGCTTAAAAACAAAATGTTGCATACTTCCACTCGATAATGAGTTTTGGGATAATATTGTGGGGAAATTCTACAGATAGTAATAGTATATTTCTACTACTCACTCCTCTGTTAGACCCATTAGTGCCGGAGTTCCTCAAGGCTCTATCTTATGTCCGATATTATTCAATGTATATACTTCGGTCATACCTGCAACACCAACTGCACAAATTGCTATGTATGCAGACGATGGAGCTATTTATGGAACATTAACATAGCCTCAAATCACCTTCAGAAAGCCTACATCATCATATCACCTTAGCTTGAAAATTGGCGCATTCCGTTGAACTACAACAAATGCGAAGCAATGATATTTACTTTGTGTCGTCCTGCAAATATTCCATGCATAAATCTTTCAATAACATGGTACCGTGAAAACCAAAGAATGAAGCTGTAAAATACCTTTGAGTGCACTTAGAACGCCATCTATCATGGAAACATCATGTAAACAAAAAATTTAAATTGGCCTACTCAAGACTCACTAAATTATATCCGCTTCTCAACAAAAATTATCTCTGAAGCTACAAAATTGCATGCTACTTCAAAATCTCTGTTACGACCTCTACTGCTTTACGCCTGTCCTGTCTGGGGTAGAGCTGTAATAAGTGATATTAAAAACAATCAGTTATTTCAAAATAAAGTCCTACGAATTTCACTCAATTCTCCTTAGTTTGTACGTAACAGTCAACTACACAGAGAATCTGGTATTGACACAAACCGTTTATTCTTTGACAAGCGATGAAGTTCTATAACAACCTAGAAAATGTTTCAGGAGCCGTCCACCACTCTCTCGGAAGAAAGTCCACATTTCCCACCAGAATCAAGAGCCGACTTTTATTGGACCTCATATTATAATTAAAATTTATCACACACCAAACTATGTATATCCATCTTGATTACACAACTTTTAACACTGTATCACTTCGAAATATGTATGATAAGAACTTTCTTGTGTTAAATTTTAACGTACCTTGTTAACATGTTTCGACCTATCTTCGGTCATCTTCGGAACTGGTCGTTGTTGGTCTTGGCGCCTCTTGTTTCCTGTGTGGGTGCGTTCGCAGTGTAGAGTCAAAGAGTGTATGTGTTTTTAAATTGAATTGTGTGTTGAGAATATCGTTGGGATGTGTTTTCGTGTGTTTGTATATTTCATATTGTTCTAGTGTGTTGAGTTTCTGGCTTTATGGTAGGATGTGCAGTATTTCGACGTCTGTGTTGATGTCTCTGTAGGTGTAGTTGGCATTTTTGATGTGTTCTGCATATGTGGAGATGTTTTGTAATTTTGTTATGGCTGTGATGTGTTCTTTGTAACGTGTTTGAAATGATCTACCTGTCTGTCCTATGTAGAAGTTGTTGCAGGTGTTACATTTGAGTTTGTATACATACACTCTTTGACTCTACACTACGAACGAACCCACACAGGAAACAAGAGGCGTCAAGACCAACAACGACCAGTTCCGAAGATGACCGAAAATAGGTCGAAACATGTTAACAAGGTACGTTAAAATTTAACACAAGAAAGTTCTTATCATACATATTCCTATGTATATCACTTATTAACACTTTTATGTTCACTGAGGAACCCAATCTAGGCTGCCCTCAATTCTATGTCACGTATTGTACTCGTATTTGTATTTAATTCAGAAGTAGTCTGTGTAGCGCTAAATGCGCTGATCAACAAATAAATTATTTAAAAAATTAATTACATTTTCTACAAGGAAGATAACTAGTTTCAAATTGAGACAGTTGTCCGCGAATAAAATTCATAGTTCTTAATCGTATAAAAATGCCAGAGCGAATAACACAAAGCACAACTCAATGTTCATGGAAGTCATCAGCATGGAAGTCAAACCTTGCCCATGACACTCCTCTTTATCCGTTGGGAATATCAATCAAACTCCTGTATCTCCTCATGAGGAGCATAGGGCATTCACAAAGTGCCTCCATCGGACCCTATTTGGAGCTAACTTCTTCACTTCGCATCCATGTTTTCCCCTCCCTAGCAATTTCCTCCAAAACTGTTCTCTTCCATGTATTTTTTGGCCTTCCTCTTGTTCTACTACTCTGGGGGATCCAATCCAAAGCCATTCTTTCTACTGATCCATCTTCTTTCCTGATTGTGTGCCCTATCCAATTCCACTTTCTTCTTTTGATTTCTATTGTGATTTCTTTCTGATTTGTTATCTTCCATAGTTCTGAGTTTGTGATTATATCTGGCCATCTAATTTTTAAGATTCTTCGTAAACATCTATTAACAATTGTTTGCAGTTAATTTTGTATAATTTTACTTGTTTTCCATATCTCACAGCCATATAATAAGACTGATTTCACGTTACTGTTAAAGATTTTAATTTTTGTAAATCTAGATATAATATAAGATTTCCATGTTGGGTACAACTGGACAAATGCACTATTTGTATTTTTTATTCGGTTCTTTACATCCTCAAAGGCTCCACCATCCTTGTCAATTATACTACCCAAATATTTAAATTCTTGAACAGTATCAATGATATTATTATTTATTAAAACTTTATCTGTCTTTTTACTATTTAATCTCATTTCTTTAGTTTTCTTTACGTTTATTTTCATATGAGCCTCTTTTATTACTTCTAATAAAGTGTTGGGAATATGAGGTTCTTATTATCTTATGCGGAGGTTGACGTGTCTTCCCTGCATCACGAAAGTTTCACCACGTGTTGTAAAACGCAAGACAGAGAAAAATAAACCAGTTACAGACTTATCTCGGATTTGAACGTCGGGAAGGAAGACGACTTGGAAATTGGAACTTAGTACCTGCAATATTAGACCCTCTCCCTACAAAGGCGGCGTGTCGGGATTCAACTTTAGCTGAGTGTGATAGAGTATCACCCGTGTTGAGCAGAATGCTCTCTGGCCGGCAACAGTATATAGCAGAGAGGCGAGACCTGTCCTGTGACCTCATCATATGCCGTGACTATTTCACCAATGCCTATGGAGGGGGCAGATAGGTTTTATTCTGAGATGGACTTCCGTGTCGGTAGATTCGTATAATATTAACTAACTATCATGAAAGAAACGCTCTTACCGATAGCTTATTCTTTCCCCTATCGCACAGCTCACAAGCCAGGTCTCGCCTCCTCATCTGTGCTTGACGTATGAATTTTACGTTGAAACAGAATAATTTAAATTGTTTCAGTAATATTGTAGATATTAGTAACATTTTTTATTATAAATTATGCAGCCTAAGAAGACACAAATAAACTTCTCATTCATTCAGCTGTTTTGACAACTGATACGAATGAGTTCATACGCATCTGAAATCACTGACAAACGAGTTGGAAATGTTGATAAAAAGGTTGAGAATGCAGAAAAAGAAGTAATGAAGATCACCGAGTTTCTTCGTACGTCCAAAAATTCATAATAAAATGTGCAATACATCATAAAGAATACAGCATTCTGCGTATGAGTGCGTGACGAATTAGTAAATATAAAAAAAAAACAAAATGAGTGACTCAGTGGGTACACGGCTGAATGAGCGGAATAGGGGATGAGTGATTGAATTGTTGTTTGGCTGGGTTGGTGGGTAGGAGAATGAGTGAGTGAGTGAGTCAGTCAGTAGTTTGGTGGTTGAGTGAGTGAGTGAGAGAATGGTTGAGTAAATGAAGTAGAGTGAGTCAGTGAGTCAATAGTTTGGTGGTTGAGTGAGTGAGAGAGACAGAGTGGTTGAGTAAATGAAGTAGAGTGAATGAGTAAGTGAGTGTGCGAGTGAGATGGTTGAATGGTTGAGTGAATGAATGAGAGTGAGTGAGTGAGTGAGTGAGTGAGTCAGTAGTTTGGTGGTTGAGTGAGTGAGAGAATGGTTGAGTAAATGAAGTAGAGTGAGTCAGTGAGTCAGTAGTTTGGTGGTCGAGTGAGTGAGAGAATGGATGAGTAAATGAAGTAGAGTGAGTCAGTAGTTTGGTGGTTGAGTGAGTGAGAGAGAGAGTGGTTGAGTAAATGAAGTAAAGTGAGTGAGTGAGTGAGTGAGTCACTAGTTTGGTGGTTGAGTGAGTGAGAGAGAGAGAGAGTGGTTGAGTAAATAAAGTTTGAGTGAGTGAATGAGTGAGTCAGTAGTTTGGTGGTTGAGTGAGTGAGAAAATGGTTGAGTAAATGAAGTAGAGTGAGTGAGAGAGAGAGTGGTTGAGTAAATGACGTAAAGTGAGTGAGTGAGTGAATCACTAGTTTGGTGGTTGAGTGAGTGAGAGAGAGAGAGAGAGAGTGGTTGAGTAAATGAAGTAGAGTGAGTGAGAGAGAGAGTGGTTGAGTAAATGAAGTAGAGTGAGTGAGTGACTCAGTAGTTTGGTGTTTGAGTAAGAGAATGGTTGAGTAAATGAAGTAGAGTGAGTGAGTGAGTGAGTGAAGTGGTTGAATGGTTGAGTGAATGAATGAGAGTGAGTAAGGGAGTGAATCATAGTTCGGTGGTTAAGTGAGTGAGAGAATGCTTGAACGAATGAAGTAGAGTGAGTGAGTGACTGAGTGAGTGAGTTAGTAGTTTGGTGTTTGAGTAAGAAAATGGTTGAGTAAATTAAGTAGAGTGAGTGAGTGTGAGTGAGTGAGCGAAGTGGTTGAATGGTTGAATGAATGAATGAATGAATGAATGAATGAATGAATGAATGAATGAATGAATGAATGAGAGTAAGTGAGTGAGTGAGTGAGTGAGTGAGTGAGTGAGTCATAGTTCGGTGGTTAAGTGAGTGAGAGAATGCTTGAATGAAAGAAGTAGAGTGAGTGAGTCATAGTTCGGTGGTTAAGTGAGTGAGAGAATGCTTGAATGAAAGAAGTAGAGTGAGTGAGTCATAGTTCGGTGGTTAAGTGAGTGAGAGAATGCTTGAATGAATGAAGTAGAGTGAGTGAGTGAGTGAGTAAGTGAGTGAGTGAGTAAGTAAGTGAGTGAGTGAGTGAGTGAGTGAGTGAGTAGTTGAATGGTTGAATGAATGAATGAGAGTATACATATTGGACTAACACGGTATTAGAAATTTCTTATTGTACTCTATCCAAAGAATAAGCTGTTAAATTCTACACAGTTATATTACTTCCACTCTGTAGCATACATGCGGACTCCATTTGTTCATAGGAATAGGACTCGTTCAAATTGTCGAGTTTATTGCATATGACGTAGGCATTTCCATGGCGACCGAAATCGAATGACGTCGTGTAATATCCGTTCAAATTAATGCATTAATTTTTCTAGGAATGCAGATCCAATACAGACATTATACTTCAAAAACTTGGAAGAGATCCAACCGATTAATCAGCCTAAGCGGAGTTCGAACTCATGCACGACAGCAGTCTTGGAGCATCAATCCTTCGCGGTAACTCCCATATTACGCCAACAGTCAAGAGTGAAGAAGCCACAAATGGTATCAAATTACACGTTACTAGATTACAACAGTCATGAAAGAATTGTCATAAAGTTTATTTCGTCTAGACTTTGCAATAGCAAGTAAAATCTACTAAAGTTCATTGCAGTACAGATGTAAATGGCTGAACACAAAGGAACTGAGCTCAGTTGTAAATTTGTATTTTAATTGATAATATTAACGTCTCTCGGCAGTAATTTGTAGCGCAAAAGAGCACAGTATGCGTTCCGGACGTTTACAAGTATGGGGAACTTGAGTGGGGAGGATTAATTTTCTGAAGTGAATGTCACTTACATTAACTACTAAAGGGTTTTATTATGTAAGGAGATGAGAGCTGTTACTGCTTGACGGCAGCCACCTGGCACGGAGATCCTGTCACGGAATGATAGCGTGGTGGAGGAACGGCAATAAAGAACCTTATATAGCAGCGATGAAATGATTGAAGACTTTGTAGGTTCTGGGACGTCAAATTGTTAAAAAGAAATTCACCCAATTTCTTATTATTTTTCACCAATACCAGTAAATTTACTTATTATCTTAGTTTTATAAAGCTCGGTTAATAACTTTTTATCTCGGATAACGCTCAAGTCTGTGTTCACCACGCCTTTTATTATCTTCATTTTCTAAAACGCACATTTTTGTTTCAATTTACTTTGATCCTTAAAATTCTCATCTTGAATGCAGCAACATATTTTGTTTCATACTGTTTTAAACGAAGCAATCTTAGAAGAAAATCTAATCTGTTAGGCGAATAATGTAATCATTTATGTAAAAAAAAAAAATCTGTATAGCTAGATACTTGGACATTCGAAAAGTAATGGCAATCAGAGGTCTGCATCGGACGTTTTCGCTCGAGCGCCAAGTAGTTCAAAGCATAATCCGATAGGTAGCGCACATGCTTCATGGGTAAAATTGTCGCGAGCGATAAATCCTCGAACGATATAAGCCGAGCGTTAGACATTCGTTCTTGTTACAGTGATGAACTGTGTAGTAACATCATAGATGTTTATCATTTCAAGACTTTGCAGTGTTTAACTAACCTCTCCATAGTACAACTACAAAACTTACTTTAAAATGTAATATAAATGTTGAAAGTAAATGTTCCCCCCGCCCCCACAAAGGAGTGATTTTGTTTTTGCCATATCTGATAGATGTTATTGGATGTAAATGTAATTATTATAAACGGAGAACACAATCACGATAATGCAAGAAATGTATCAAGTTTTCTAATAATAATAATAATAAATAATAATAATAATAATGATAATAATAATAATAATCTCTAATAATTAGTGTAACAATCTTTGCGTCTGTAACAGTTGTGCAGCATGATTATTCATTTTATTATATTGTGACAGCGACGTGAGATTCGAACTCACGACCAGCGTCCCGCAAGAAAGCAGATCGCGCGGAGCACGGAGGGATGGCGCGCGGCGGAGTAGTGGGGAAAGGGGCCTACACGCGAGGGGAGGCTGCGCGCGCAGCTGCTACTTAACGCAGTGAATGGGAAACGGACCTTCCCGACTCTTCCAGAAGTGCGTCGAAGTGGAGATATCCAGATAATTCTCTACACACCTGTAGAAATTTCTCGGAACTATGATTTTGCTATAAAAAGAAGAAGCGCCAGCGAACTCGGTCAGTTTTTCAGTTATTCAGTCAGTGAGTAAGCCAGAGCAAGCAAGCCAGACTTGTGTGCCGGAGTTCGACTCGAGTGTGCGTCCGCATCTGCGTCAGCATCCGAAGGCCTGAGTTCGAGTGCAGTGGACCGCAGTTGGAGGGACCTGAGTTCGAGTGCAGTGGACCGCAGTTGGAGGGACCTGAGTTCGAGTACAGTGAACTGTCTCTGAAGGTCTGTGGTTCGAGATACTGTGAACTCGAGTGACTGAGATAGAAGAACTGTGAACTGAGAACTGATAGTTCTGATTTGTAAATAGTGCTTTGTAAATATTAGTTAAGATTAACAGTTCATTGTTGTTCGTACTAGTCCAAGTAAATTGTCATTGTCATCAGTGGAGTGCTGTAACGAATACTGTGTTGAGTGAAAAAATCCAATTGTTGACGAGAGCGTTTAAGGCGAATTGTAGAAAGGAATTATTGTTGTGACGAATAAATTACATTGTTGTTACTAATAAAATTTACAGTATTTTCTGTGACGTTATCTCTGTACTAATATTGTTATTAATCTACTGCTATATCAATAATATTTTGTAAAACGTTTCTACATTGTCGCAGTATATAGGCGGAACTTATCATATTACATATGTGGTAAAACAAATATTGAATAATTATTAATTAGCAATAATAACTGTATATCGAAATTTTTCATACTATTTTATTTATTTCTTCATGTTAGTGTTTTGGTACGTTCCATTAGACGTTTGTCAGAAACGCAGAAAATAAAGCCTTATTTTTACCGTGTGAGCAAAACATGTGTGTATCTTATCCTTCGCCTTCCATACAAGATAACACATCTCGGTGAGATGACCTTGTCCTGTGGTTCCATTTATTACGAGCGTATCACGACCGATCTTATCTCTCTCGAGCGTGCGACATTCGACCGAGTTCAAGCGAGCGATATAGCTCCAATGCAGCACTCTGATGGCAACATAGTTACTGTTTCACACTAAATTTATTTACGTTACTTTTTACATTACATACTTCGAATATAGTCTCCTGCCATGTCAACAATACGTTGCCAAATTCTTGCAAGTGGCGGACTCCATCTGCAGCAGAATTTCTGATATCTCTCTCACTGATCAATCGAGAACTCTTCGGATATCAACTATTGACTGAAAGCGAATGCTTCGCTTCCACCAAACTTGCAATAGTTCAGTATGATGGGACTTTTTCTCCCACAGGCTTCTTGTAATGCACTAAAGCACTGAGTTGCATGTTTTTCTCTTGCAACTAGAATTTTTATGAAGCATCTTTGTTCGTAACTTTGGGGCTGTATTGTTTACCACAAATCAGAAACGTAGTACAAGATTTCAATGGTCACCTCTAGGAGCACTGATTTACAGCATTGTTGCCATTACTTATCGAATGCCCTAGTATTTTAGAAATTCGATGCTATGTATAATAATATTATATCATCATCATCATCATCATCGACGTGCAAGTATTGGTCCTCACTCACCTGTTACGATCTCTAGCCATCTTCTTTTACATCTTCCAGGAAATCGACGACCTCTTAGAGTTACGATAATATTAATTTTGGAAATGTTAGGTTTTTCATTCTATGCACATGATATTTCCATTGAGTTCTGTAATCATGAAGTATTGAAAAATTGGTTCAATTTTCAGCTACTCGAAATCAAATTTCTGGACATTTATATGACAAAATTAAAATTATTGCAATAATTTATTGTAATAATACACTACTCTCTTAGATTGACTGAACATATTGCTAATTAGGTCAATAAATTTCCCAAAACACGCCATGAAATATTTAATATAAAACCATTTGTTTTGTATGTATGTATTTATTCACACTACAAATGGGGAAATAGCCGGTGGCAGAAGTAACTAATTACACTCAATGACGACAATTAATAATAAATTAATAATAATACTAATAATAATTAATACTAATAAATAATGATAAATAATAACTAATAATAATAATAATAATAATAATAATAATAATAATAATAATAATAATATAATGTTAACAAAGGGCATCCTAAATTAAATGAAGCACGATCACTTCAAATGCCAGTTAAAGTAAATCAAATCTGTATCTTAACCCTAAGTTCTAACTAAAACCCACGAGTATGATATGTCCATACATCCACAAGTACCCGCTGGCAACTCACTCACTGCACTGAAACTACAACATATTTCACTGACACTAATCTGTTTTCACTAACACTTCAAAAACGTTTCACTGTCCAATACTTTACACTACCACTATAAACTATAAAGATTCACTGACACAAACACACTTAGCTGACACAACACACTTCACTAACACAACACACTTTTCACTGATACAACACTTAAAAAACAACATCACTTACAGCCTTTAAATAGTGTGCATAATATACCTACTACCGTCTATTAGTAAAGTCTACCGTCTGTTAGCAAAAACGAGCAAAATTAAATTAAACTTTTTTGTTCGAAATATCTCAAAGGGTAATCCACTGAAATTACTTACATTACTTACCTTCATCCTGTATAAATATGTCAGTAATGTACTAATCCCAAATTGAATCTCCTTTTTTAGATGGCATAGAACTTTTGCTTTATGTTATAGCCAGATACCTCTGATATCTACAGTTAAGTAGTCTAAACTATGTCGCCATGAATAATGTAACTGGAGTGTGGACTCACGTGTGTTGAAACGCTCTCGTTATAATTATATCTCCGTATCACTCCACAGCATCCGTGGCACAATACTATCACCTAAGTGACGCATATGGCATGTTAAACCTGCATCAACGTGTGCATGTAGTACGTGCCCATTCCGTCTGTACTGATAACTATGACATCGGCGATAAATGTTAGTGCCACTGCTTAGTCCGTTTATGTGACATCATTGAAATAATTTTAATTGAAACTTACATATATATTAAACCATTTCACGGAGATCGAACTAATTGAAATAAAATTATACACTTTAATATCATAAGTAAAAGGCATATAACTCGGTTAAGAGAGAAGTTTTAAATAATATTCTTATTGAATTTGGTATTCCCAAGAAACTAGTTCGATTAATTAAAATGTGTCTCAGTGAAACGTATAGCAGAGTTCGTATAGATAAGTTTCTGTCAGATGCGTTTCCAATTCACTGTGGGCTAAAGCAAGGAGATGCACTATCACCTTTACTTTTTAACTTTGCTTTAGAGTATGCCATTAGGAAAGTCCAGGATAACGGAGAGGGTTTGGAATTGACGGGTTACATCAGCTGCTTGTCTATGCGGATGACGTGAATATGTTAGGAGAAAATCCACAAACGATTAGGGACAACACGGGAATTTTACTGGAAGTAAGTAAAGAGATAGGTTTGGAAGTCAATCCGGAAAAGACAAAGTATATGATTATGTCTCGTGACGAGAATACTGTACGGAATGGAAATATAAAAATTGGAAATTTATCTTTTGAAGAGGTGGAGAAGTTCAAATATCTTGGAACAACAGTAACAAATATAAATGATACTCTGGAGGAAATTAAACACAGAATAAATATGGGAAATGCCTGTTATTATTCGGTTGAGAAGCTTTTATCATCCAGTCTGCTGTCAAAAAATCTGAAAGTTAGAATTTATAAAACAGTGATATTACCGGTTCTGTATGTTTATGAAACTTGGACTCTCACTTTGAGAGAGGAACATAGGTTAAGGGTGTTTGAGAATAAGGTGCTTAGGAAAATATTTGGGGTTAAAGGGATGAAGTTACAGGAGAATGGAGAAAGTTACACAACACAGAACTGCACGCATTGTATTCTTCACCTGACATAATTAGGAACATTAAATCCAGACGTTTGAGATGGGCAGAGCATGTAGCACGTATGGGCGAATCCAGAAATGGATATAGAGTGTTAGTTGGGAGGCCGGAGAGAAAAAGACCTTTAGGGAGGCCGAGACGTAGATAGGAATATAATATTAAAATGGATTTGAGGGAGGTGAGATATGATGGTAGAGACTGGATTAATCTTGCTCAGGATAGGGACCAATGGCGGGCTTATGTGAGGGCGGCAATGAACCTCCGGGTTCCTTAAAAGCCAGTAAGTAAGTAAATAAATAAGTAAGTAAGTAAGTAAGTAATATCGTAAGTAGTCATAATATAAAAATGGATTTGAAGGAGGTGGAATATGTTGGTAGAGATTGGAGTAATTTTGCTCAGGATAGGACCGATGGTGGGCTTGTGTGAGGGTGGCAATGAGTCTCCTGTTTCCTTAAAAGCCATTGTATTTTGTAATAAATATTAGATATCAAATACATTATTTCATTTCCTGCCTAAGAATCATTACATCAAATCGTTGTACAGTGTAGTAGTTGACTTACTAATTTCTGCAGTTAAAATTTTCGTCTGAATACAGGGAAGTGAACATTCCAAATATATTTAGATATGAAATGAGTATTCCTATCGCCATATTTCGTATTATGTTACACTTTGAACTAATATACAGGTTACTAACCTATGTAGAAGGGAGAGAGTTAATTTTAATGTTTGAATTTTTATCCAAATTTACGAATAGACCTAAATTTCAAAATACAGGAAAATAACGACAAATTAAATAAGTTCTTATTATTCTTAAGTCTTAGTTTTAAACGTAAGAGTTTAACAAAAAAATTGTTTTTTTGTTAGTGGATAATTGTATGACATATTAACGGATTTTTATTCAGTGGAAATGTTGAAATCTACACCAATAATAAAACTGTAACCAGAATTTTTCTCGTAATTTTCGCTGTTCCAAAAATATTTCTTGTTAACATGTATAATTATCCATCCTAAGACCAAAAATCGCATGTAAATTTTTGTTTGTATGTGTCTATCTGTCTTGACGTTTGTTACCTTTCCACACGATAATGGCTGAACCAATTTTTATGAAAATTGGTATATAAATTAAGTCAGTTCCAGCTTAGATTTAAGGCTACATGACATTCGGAATAACTTATTTAAAAAAGAAGGGTTATAAGGTGGTCTGAATTAAATAAATCGAAGTATCTCACTTATTATTCATTTTTATAAAAAATGTTACATAAAACAAATTTCTTTAAAACCGGTTTCCGATAAGTTTTACCCCATGCAACATTTTTATGGAATTGATACTTAACAAGATATACGAGTTAAAAAAAAACAAAGCGTTTTATCGGTGCCACCTCAGATTAATAGGCTATAATGAAATGAAAAGAAGTAACTGCGTCTATTTAAGGCGGCCTTGCATAACAAACGGAAAATATTCACTTAACATTATTTTATTAGCATATAATTGTATTTTATAATGGGAATATGATTATAAATGTGTATCAATATTATAGACAATGTTTCTGTATTTATATGAAGTAATCTCAGAATATGTACCATAAGGACTTTGTGTTAAATTTTAACGTACCTTTTTAAAATGTTTCGACTTATTTTCGGTCATCTTCGGAACTGGTCGTTGTTGGTCTTGGCGCCTCTTGTTTCCTGTGTGGGTGCGTTCGTAGTGTAAAGTCAAAGAGTGTATGTCTTTTGAAATTGAGTTGTGTGTTGAGAATATCGTTGGGGTGTGTTTTCGTGTGTCTGTATATTTCATATTGTTCTAGTGTGTTGAGTTTCTGGCTTTTTGGTTGGATGTGCAGCATTTCGATGTCTGTGTTGATGTCTCTGTAGGTGTGGTTGGCATTTGTGATGTGTTCTGCATATGTGGAGGTGTTTTGTAATTTTGTTATGGCTGTGATGTGTTCTTTGTAACGTGTTTGAAATGATCTGCCTGTCTGTCCTATGTAGAAGTTGTTGCAGGTGTTACATTTGAGTTTGTATACGCCTGTGTGGTTGTACTTGTTTGTTTGTGTTGTTTGTGTGTTGAGATGTTTTTGTAGAGTGTTATTTGTTCTGTATGCGATGTTGTAGTTTAATTTCTTGAATGAGGTTGCAATTTTATGTATGTTTTTGTTTTCGTATGTTAGTGTGATGTATTTTTTGTGTTCTTGTGTTTGTGTTGTATTCTTCTGTTTTTTGTGGTTTTGTTTTGTCTTACATATTATGTTGTCTATTATGTTATTATGTTAGGATTGAACAATATGAAATATACAGACACACGAAAACACACCCCAACGATATTCTCAACACACAACTCAATTTCAAAATACACACTCTTTGACTCTACACTACGAACGCACCCTCACAGGAAACAAGAGGCGCCAAGACCAACAACGACCAGTTCCGAAGATGACCGAAAATAGGTCGAAACATGTTAACAAGGTACGTTAAAATTTAACACAAGAAAGTTCTTATCATACATATTCCTAAGTGATACAGTGTTAAAAGTTGTGTAATCAAGATGTATAATCTCAGAAGCTACTTAATCGATTTGGATCATTATTTCACCATTTGAAAGTGTAGTTTCTCTAGATGTACGTAATGCTATATGCCATTACGGTAACTCTTGAGTGAATCGAGGGCGACGTAGGACTAAAAACAGATAATTTGATATTCTGTTGCAATATTATATTACTTGATTATTTAAACTTTATTTGGTCCATATAAAATAATTTTATACATTCCCATTTTTTTTTCTACGCAGAACATTTAGTATTCATAAGTGTTTTGTGGTAAAGATGAATATTTTTCTTGCACCAAAAATACAGCACATGTGGAGTAAAAATTAGCATTTTATCGTTGAGCTCACTGAAGCTGAATCATTTTACAAAGCGTCACGAAATGGCGTTCCTGCGCTCATAATTTATCCATATTCGTTTCCTGTGTTTCTTAAAATACTGTAGTATTTATCTACCACATTCATTTTCTTTTTTTTTTATTCACATAAACAATGATTCACAACCGAGCGAGTTTGTTCAGACGGTAGCGTTTGAAACTCACATTCGGAAGGTCCCGGGTTCAAACCCCTGGTCGACAAATCTTAAACTGAGGTTTTTCATGGTTTCCCATAGTCACAAAGGCAAATGGCAGATTTTAAATTTACATACATGATACTCGCTGTCAACGTTCCCATTACTTATTCCACATGCCAACAAAGGTGGCTTTGTTCATACGATATAAAAAATATCCATTATGGACAGTCTCATGAAGAATGTACGCAGAAAATTCCTGTATTTTGTTATTATCATCTGAGTTGACTATGTATTTTCTAAGTTTGATCCTTTGTGAAAGACAAGGTGTGGCTCCCATAAATGAGTATCAGGATAACGCAGGTTCGAAGGATTTCAAATATTCAAATATTTGTAGAAACATTTGATATGTGAAAACTTCTCTTTTGAATGTAAATATTCAATTGTCATCCTCTTTGCCTGGTTTATTTATCAGACTGTATCTAATTCAATGCAAGAATTAGACTGAATTAGTTTTAACGGAGCTTAGTAGTTCTACATCATGCTCTTACAAGAATATACCCAGGAAATGTGCATAAGCAAGCATAATTTTTTATCCACAACGTATCGTTCTTAGCTAAAGTCTGTGTGATGTATCTTGTCTCACTGTGAAAAGAGAGAGAAAGAAGATATGTCTTACTTCGTCTGTGTTATGGCGATGGGGGGATTGGAGCGATGCCGTCCATCCATCCAGTGGCGGAAGGGACTAGTTGATACATTTTGTAGCGCAAAATAAAATAACGAAATATCTCTCTTCGTACTGTGCAGTTCCGTCACTGAGCTTGTATTTCAAGAAATTGAGTTCCGGCAGCCTGTACAATAACAAGGTTTTGAAAGGAATCCTGAAAATTTACAACCCTCCTATAATCTCCACCCTCATTTGAAGAGACTTGGTTTTATTGCTACTGAGACAAGATAAACCTTACCAGGTATAATCTGTAATAGATTTTGTCACAGTTTTGCACTGGAGGATATGATAAAGGTGGCACTCTTCATGGTAAAGTTTACACACACAAACAATTATTTTGTCAGCTTTGATGAAAGTCTCTTCTTGAACACACTTGTAGTGACGCGATTAGTAGTGCACGGACTTCATCACACGTTTCATCTTTTGGTCGAGTCCAGTCCAGCTTCGATCGATGATGATGCTGCTCGCGGTGTAAAGTTCAAATTGTATTTCGGACCTCTTGTTTCTTTCGGTTAGCAGGGATTTATAAGATTCTGTTAATGTTAACTGTATTTCAAGTTTTAACTCCCTCGATGAGAGATGGCTATTTTGTGAGTTAATACTCTAATCTGGACTGGGAAATTTTAGAAAGTCCGTGAGATATTTTCATAAATCTGGCCTTCACACCTTCCCATCGCTGTAGGTCGTTCTTTTTCAGACGCTTCTATACTTGGTATATGCCATAGTTGAGGGTAGGCTTTACTTTGTATCTTAACAGTTCAGTTGTCTCTATAGCGATAGTGATGCAATGTTATACTGTAAATGTCGTTTTTAGCAGGGGCGATTTCTCAGGGCATGCTATGCTTGCTGCGCAAGCCCAATATTTTCGTAGAATGTGTATTTCTCAAAAGGGATTACGTACATTAAAATTTATTTTAATTTTTGGAATACTGTATAGGCGTAATACCATCCGCAGGTTGCATACCGCAAGTATCGCAACGCTTGCTCGTTTCTCGGAGCTACAGGAAAGACGTAGAAACAGCGAGAATATGATGCGCGCGCAAGTGCCTTCCTCCTTGGTCCGTCCTAGGCGCACATGCTTCTGTTATGTGTTGTTTGAAGCTCTGGTCCGTGAGCTACACCAACGACTATTTAACGTTACACGGAGCAGTATTGACAGCGGGAATGTGCTGTGATTTGCGAGTGCAATGTAATTGTATGAGTGGAATGCATGTGTTAGCTGCTGCATGTATTATTAATTCTTAAACATTAATTTGAAGTATTGCAATGAGTTCGGGATTGTGTGTTATTGAAACCTTATTATTAAATCCATTATCCCGAAGGACTATTCAAGAGGAGACAGACATTATAGAGAATATGTGCGCTCGTTCAGTGCAGCTCAATACAACAATGTGTATTGGTTAGCAGGGTCGAAAAAACTAAATAAACTGTTTTGTTGGCCATGTTTGTTATATTATATCGAACTTCTACATCTGATAAGCGAATATGATCCATGACTTATAATGATTTCATAATTATAAAATAAATTATTTGTGGGTCTGATTATTTTTATTAATTATGAATTATTATATCCTCCCATCTCCCCTATGAATAAAAGAGCAAGCCTAACTTTCTTGACTAGCATTCGCCCCTGGTTTTTAGCCCTGCTATAGCAATGGTTCCATGTTGGGAGTGTAGGCTGAAGCAATTTTTACTGGTCTGTAGCGTTACTCCAAGATATTTGTAGTGTTAGACTCATTATAGTTTGTACGCCCTGTGGTGCACTCTCTCTAGTTTTCTCTGGTCTTTATTTAATTTTGGAATATCTTATGATCCGATTTTATCCATTCATTTGCAGTTACGGTATCTTTCTCATATGTAAATATGTAAACAGATGACTCAACAACGAGCATAGGCCTAAGAATTTAGACATTTAGGGCCGTATTCATAGACATTCTTAGCGCGGGCTTCCGGTGGATGATCACCGAACTAATGTTTTTCGTATTCATAAACCAGCGTTAGCGATATGATATAATATGATATGATATGATATGATATGATATGATATGATATGATATGATATGATATGATATGATATGATATGATATGATATGATATATGATATGATGTGATATGATATGATATGATATATGACATGATATATGATATGATATGATATATGATATGATATATGATATGATATGATGATATATGATATGATATGGTATGATATGATATGATATGATATGATATGATATATGATATGATATGATAATAATATGATAGTTAATAGCCTATGTTTAGCTAATAATAAATATGGAATACATTATTCTTATGTAAAGCTGCAAAAAAATATATAATATGATATGATATGATATGATATGATATGATATATGATATATGATATGATATGATATGATATGATATGATATATGATATGATATATGATATGATATGATATGATATGATATGATATGATATGATATGATATGATATGATATGATATATGATGTGATATATGAATCCTGTGCAAGTAACCAGTCGATAGCCGGGGCTAGTTTAGCACGCTCGTAGCACGGGCTAGCGTAATGTCTATGAATAGCACAATTAGCCTTTAGTAAGTCTGCAGGTAAAGCATTCCAGTTCCTGATAGTACGATTGAGAAAAGAAAACTTTCCAACGTCCGTCCTCTGTTGTCCTTCCCTCAATTTATGTGAGTGGCCGTTCCTTGAAGAGTAATTTGGCGGCTGCAACCTATTTTTTATTTCTCTCCAGGCAGACTCACCTTTTTATGTTTTGAACATTGCGCATAATCGAATTCGCATGTTCCTGTCCGTGAGTGTGTCCCATTTTAATGTTGAATTATTACAACGCATGACAGCCCATATGGAGAGTGAAGCAAATTTTTTAGTCTGAGATGTACTTCCGCGTGAATGGAATTCAGTAATATTAGCTATTTTGAAACAAACCTTCACTCTGTTTGCTCATTCTTTCCCCCCTTGCGCAGATCACATGCCAGGTGTCGCCTCCTGATCTGTACATTTATTTATTGAACATTCCTAATATCAGTATTTCATTAAATTAGAATTTAATTTAATTTGATAATTATCAATAGAAAGCACGAAAATAACATGCAAGCTAATAGTAAATTTATATCAATACTGTTTACTGTTGAATTAAGTAATAGCTTACGGTAACAGAATCGTTGTTACTCTTGCTACTAGATCGTGTGTTTGCGGGCTGAAAACAAGACGAAGGCGCTGAAATTTAAAAACCGAAAAAATCCTTAGGCTCAAGTTCCTCTTCGAGTTTTTACTATACATACAGAGACATGTCTCCGATAAAGATGGCAGAGGGCGAATATGATGTAACGCGGTGTCTTTATATCAAAGATTCGCGTCAGTGTGTAAAACAGTTTAATATTTAGTTTCAAGACCAGCCTCATGGACTAGTCGTCACGGCTTCCGACTACAGCTCATGAAGTCCCGGGTTCTATTACTGGTTAGAACACAGGAATTTTTCCTTTAAAGGCGAATGTTCTTGTGTTTGTCCTGTGAAAATTAGGCTAGACTTAGGTTTAAGAGGAGAGGATGGTATTTTTTTTTAACTTTTTTCCTATTTGGTGTAAAATATTAATTTTTAGTATGTAGAGAGCTCAGAGGTATGGCACCTCAACCAAATAAAAATATTATGAAAAAAAATTATTTGGGGGCCCAAATTTGAAAAAAATATACCCAATGCAGGATTGCACTAAAACCGATATATCTAAACCGTTTTTGAAGATAGATTCAAACACTTTTTTGCAATGTATTTGCAAACGCGTGTTCTACAAACTGTTCTGTAACAGAATTTTGGTATTAGACCCTACGTTTGTAAAATAAACAATTAAAATGTAATAACAATTTTCTGGTTTCCTTTCTTGCAAACAAACGGACGTATTTCTAAAATGAAATTAATTAAGAAAATTCTGTTACAGAGAAAAGTTTCCTAATAGTCTAAATAACGTGTGTTCTAAAGTTCAAGCATGTATGTTTAATAGTTCAGAAATTATATCCATTTTTGTCTCGCAATGTAGCAAAAAAAAAAATGAAGTTACTGGAAACCGATAAAAGGGGGCGTGCGATTTAAAAATCCATAGCGCAGGAAGTTTAAAAAATGACGTCTCAACATCCGATAAGAGCACAAATACCCACAAAATGTTATGAAATGCATTCCACACATATCAAAGGGTATTTTAAAGAAAAAATATTTTTTTTAATTTAATTTACCGGAAACAACAATAAAAGTGGGCGAATGATTTAAAAATCCATAACGCAGGAAGTTTAAAAATGGCGACTCAACATCCGATAAGGGCACAAATACCCACAAAATGTTATGCTATGCATTTCACACATACCACAGAGTATTTTAAAGATTTTTTTTTTAATCTACTCATTTTTCACCAAAAAATACTATCCTCCCCCCTTAAGTCCTCTCCCGGCACTTCAAAATAAAATTATTCTATCATAATATCATAGGGGCAGCCACAACAAATAACCCACTGCAAGGAGAGACCAGAAATTTAAAGTGACAACCTGGTAGCAGTGGAGGGGAGTTTCAACGATATTCATAACAATCCAGGCTGTGAATCTGTGCAGCTGTTGGGAATGTGTATAGATTCCAAGTTGAAATGGAATGATCATATTGCTTATATTAGCTATTAGGGAACGGTTATCCAGAGTTTCATTTTTAATGAGAAGCGTGGTGGATAAAATTTCTCTGTATTTTATGAGAAATGTTTATTTTGCTTTATTTGAAAGTATTTTCCATTGTGGTCTTTTTATTTATGGGAATAGTTCTTTCAAAAATGGCTTATTTTATTGCAGAAGAAAGATTTAAGAATATTAACGAAGCCTTATCATGCAGACCTTTCTCATTAAAAAGAATAATGACTATTTTAGATTATATATTTACGAGATTTTAATGTATACTACTAAAAATAGTGAAGAATGTTTTTCATTTAGAAAAGATGTACATACATAATTATGAAACAAGAAATGCTTTTACTTGAAAAATACCGTTGCAAAGATTATGTATGTATGTATATATATATATATATACATATATATATATATATATATATATATATATGTTTAAAGATTTTTTGTTTGATGCCTACAGGTATCAGAAATTTGACAGTACCAGTATTCTTGCAAAATATTGAACAATGGTCATTTGCGAGATCAAGTTATTCTCTAAATAAGTGTTTTAATTCTAGTTTGATTTTTAAATTATTCTTGTTATAATTGACGAAAACTGTTCTATTATTTAATATATAAGGGTTAATAAATATTATTATATATTGTTAATAATGTTGCTATTATTATTATTATTATTATTATTATTATTATTATTATTATTATTATTATTATTATTATTATTATTTAGTTGCTTCAGTTCCACAGTTTGCGAATCTAGTGTGTCGGTCAAGTGGAATATTAAAAGTCCGACACCGCAAGATAGAAGAGGACAAGTAACAAGCAAATTAAATTATATACTTTGAAATGCCATTCTTTCATATATTTTAATCGCTGATTAATATTAAGTTAATAACCTTGGCTTTAAATTAGCCAAATGATAATCACTATGCCAAAAGATTTAAATTAATTACAGAGCCAAAAATCCAATAACGACATTCGAAACAGAAAACGAAATAATCAGTGCAACATCAATATGCGCCTCTACCAGATGTTGCTAAACGTAAATTTAATTAATCGTTGAAGTACAGTCACACTGGAAAGCAGGACACAAATTCTAGAATAAATTGGAATAAGACTTAACTGTCAAACAACGTATAAAAAATAAGATACTGACCTAAAAGAACCCTTACTACTTCAGTTACCATTTTTTTCTGAACTGAAAAAGTCTTAATGTTCGTCAGCTCATTAAATTAAGTATTGTTAAGTGGCATCATCATCATCATCATCATCATCATCATCATCATCATCATCATCATCATCATCATCATCATCAGCCTTCGGTAGTTTTGTAATTACCATTAGATTCGAAAAAAGTTGGTTTAAACCCGAGCGAAGGCGATAGCATTTGGAAGGCAAGAAAATCTCTAATATTATTTCCTCAGAGATGAAGATAAAGCTGTGGGTAGTAGACTTCGCCGTGTGAAACAATCCTGCGCCTAATAGAGGGCTCGAAGAAAATCTTTTCTACAGTTTCTCACCCACGTTGAATTTCAACATCTGCAGTTGAAAACAACATTAAGCAAGTGATACTATTATAGACCATTCGTGTCCACACCTGTGGAGCAACGAATCGGCTGTCCGCGAAACCAGGTGGCCCGGGTTCGAATCCCGGTCGGAGAAAGTTACTAGTTGAAGTTTTTTCCGGAGTTTTACTTCAACCCATTGTGAGCAAATGCTGGGTAAATTCGGTGCCGGACCCTGACTCATTTCACCGGCATTATCACCTTCACTTCAGTCAGACGCTAAATAACCTGAGATGTTGATACAGCATCGTAAAATAACCTAACCCACTACGTCATTCGTTATCTCATGAAGCCACATGCAAGCGTGCGCCGTAGTAAGAACCTTATGGTGGAGGTAAGCAAGCTAGCTAGCTACGAGTAGAAGCGTAGCGAGGGAGGGAAGCATCCCCACTTTCTTCTTCCCCTGATCCGCAGGTAGGTTTCAAGGGATAACGAATGGTCTCTACTTGGTCATCAGTATCATTATTATCATAATCGTTATCGAACCATTTTTTCTTCCATATAGAGTAAGACCAAATGTCTAGCACCGTAGCCTGAGACTTATTACACTTTACCTCTCCTATTAGCCTACGTGAAAAATATCTGTCGCCGAACGGTAGCGCTCTTGTAGGTAAATAGCACGCTGCACTGTGAAGTTAACATAGATTATTACAATGATTTTAATCACATATGAATAAATGACTGCGGAATGGGACCGAGGTTCAACGTCGAAAGTTACTCAACAATTCTGCTTCAATTGTGTGAAGAAAAACTCGGAAAACCTCCAAGTAGTTAACTTGTTCAAACCAGGATTTTAATCCGGACCTGCTCATTTTACAGTCAGAATTCCTACCGTTACTCCACAGTGATGAATATCATGAAGCTATATCCAAAGAATCATTTGCTGGCGCATTTGTAATTTGATTACTTTCTTCACGATATATTCGAGGTTGACATTTCATACAATATGTTCCTTGGGAGGCTATAGTAACACGAGGTCTAGTTTGTCATTCTTTTCTGCACTGATGATAAAAACATTTATGGATTGTGAAGAATAAATTGAATTATAACAGACGAAAATTATAGACTACAGGGTGGAAGTTAAATAATCCTACAGATTGAAAGGGATGATAGGGTATACAGAAATGAATAGAAAACCTATATTACGTTCTGTGATTAAATTCATGGTTAATTAAAAAATTAAGTTGGAAGTTTCAGCAGTCTGGAAACATCGCCGCTAACACACTGCTCTTTCTTCTCGTAAAACAGATGTAAGAGATCAACGAACTTAGGTCTGTCTGCCTTAGTGAACAACTTCCCATCTTCTTTTCTGGTTACAATGTTGCAAGCTGGTGGCTTCAAATTAGTGGTTTTTAAATTTAATCTACATGAAAACTGACCACGCTATTGAAATATGCCAGAGGAATAAATGATTCATATTAGATTTTCTATCGATAGGGGCAAAAATCATGATCCTACTCGCAATAGTTACCGAATAAGAGGGTGTTAAACATTTGGGGGGGGGAAACATTTTTTTCTGAGGAAACTATGAACTTTCCACCAATATGGTATTACACTTTTTTGTTACATACAACATGAACTATTCGCTCTGAAAATCGGAAGGGTTATTTCGCTTCCATCCTCTCTCAGTATATTATCATAATTTAAATCGAGAAAAATTCGTTCCGGCACCGGGAATCGAACCAGGGACCTCTCAGCTCTGCGCGCTGAGTGCTCTTTCCAACTGAGCTATGCCGGGACACGATCCACGGTGCCGGCCGAACTCCTCTCGCACAGAGCTGAGAGGTCCCGGGTTCGATTCCCGGTGCCGGAACGAATTTTTCTCGATTTAAATGATGATAATACACATTGACTACTTCATAGTAGTCATGTAATATTCAATGAGGTAGGCGAGACCTCACATATAATGAATATGTGATGTATCTCTCAGTATAGTATGTAGGGCTATGTATGTCTATTTATTCACACTGCAAATGGGTATATACCCGGTGGCAGTGATAACTAATTACACTCAATAATGACAATAATAATAAACACAATTAATAATAAATTAATAATAATTAATAATAATTATAATAATAATAACAAGGAGTATCCTAAATTAAATAATGCACGATCACTTAAAATAACATTTAAAGTAAATCTAATTTGTATCTTAACCCTAAGTTCAAACTAAAACCCACGAGTATGATATGTCCATACCTTGCACAAGTACCTTTCAGCACTACACTCATTTCGCTGACAACTCACTCACTACACTGGAACTACGACACATTTCACTGATTCTATCCTGATTTCACTAACACTTCAAAAACATTTCAATGTTCAAATACTTTGCACTGCCACTATAAATTATAAAGCTTCACTGACAGAAACACATTCACTTACACAACACACTTCACTGACACAACACACTTCTTCACTGATACAACACTTCAATAACAAAATATCAATTACACCCTTTAAATACTGTGTATAATATACTACCGTCTATTAGTAAAGTCCTTAAGCCTATTTTTAAATACATTTTTGGTTATTGGTAAAGCCTTTAGTAAGTCTGCAGGTAAAGCATTCCAGTCCCTGATAGTACGATTGAGAAAAGAAAACTTTCCAGTGTCCGTCCTCTGTCTTCTTTACCTCAATTTATATGAGTGGTCGTTCCTTGAAGAGTAATTTGGCGGCTGCAATCTACTTTTTATTTCTCTCTACGTTTTGAACATTGCGCATAAACGAATTCGTATGTTCCTGTCCGTGAGTATGTTCCATTTTAATGATGAATTATTACGACAACGCTTGAGAACCTGTTTTTGAATCTCTTCCAGTGTCTTAATATGTTCTAATCTGTAAGGATCCCATCATACTGTTTGTTATCACTCGACAGAATTTGAAATCTGGTTTCTCCGGCATGGAAAGTTTCACAGACGAAGATCTAATGACTGCCCTAGAAAACGCTGCAGTATGGAGTTATTCATTTGAAAAACGCTATACAAATTGCTTTTACGTATATATTACTTTCTTTCATGGAACTTAATTCAGGTCTACCAAAAATCAATATTAATGTTCTATCTTGTAACTTTGTCTAACTCACTATGTGAACTTATACTTTGAGATCAGATACACTTTAATCTACTTCTCGTCATCTGGTGCTCAGAACACTAAGTTTACTACCTCGACTTCCTCTGATATCAAGTATATTATGTAGACTCGACACTAAAACTAATGAAAGCAACTGCAACGAGAAATCTGAGAAAGTTTCCTCCTCAAGCAATATTATTCACAAGAGGAAAACGGAGTAAAAGCAAATTCTATTTGTCATTTAGAATGTGGGAGACGAAATTTCGAAATAATGCACACATTCAGCATATAATTCATACACTCATTCATCTTTTAATTATATTTTCTTTCGATTCACGGCTTAAACAAAAGTCCCTTCGCGTTTCATTAATGTCCTGGACATTCACACGTTCAGATAAGAAATGGGCGGGAAACCTTAGATGTAATAGCATGTTACAGACCACACAGTGAATTAAACAATTTCACTTTGCACAAACTAAATGAATATCTTAATACAGTATCAGAAGACCGAAACGTAGTAATTGCTGGGGATCTAAACCTCCCGAAAATTAACTGGAACGGGATTTCAGGTACAAATTCAGACGCACAGACCCTTGGTAATGAATTGAATTGGCGCAAAGTTTTCACACAGGTAGTAAATGGCCCGACGCGTGACAATGCCCTCTTAGATGTTTACCTACTTGAAAACGGATGTAGGTAAATTCTCATTTTTAAATAGAACTATAAATGATTGGAATGATCTACCTGCAGCGGTCTTTGAGGGCTGTCCTTCCTTAAGGAGATTCAAGAATAACTTAAAAAGTTGTGTATAAAGTGTAAATTAAAATTAAGGTGACATTTAACCTTTAATTTTTTTAAGGTGACATATATTTATTTAGCCTGACAAGTTACTCCCTTGGTTTGAATTGTAAATTATTTTAAAATAGCGTGTAAGAGGGTCTTAGACTAGAGATGTTTAGCTTAAATGTACCTAGCTCTGTTTATAAGTATGCGTAAGGGTGTAAGTATTTGTCTTATTTGAACTGTTGTATCGGTGAAGCGTGGTGAGTCAGTGAAGTTACGGTTTTACAGTGCAGTGAATAGTTCCGATCAGTGACAATTTATAGTGTAAATGAAATGTGTTCTATAGTATCAGTGGAATGTGTTATAGGGGGTCAGTGAAATGTGTCCTAAAGTGTCAGTGAAATGCGTCATAGTGCTAGTACAGTGAGTGAGATGAGAGTAAAGTGACAGACTATTATCAGTACCAATGTGAAACTTATGTATATATGGGTTGTATTGTAAAATTAGGTTCACTTATTAATTAGGTTATTTTATGTATTATTAATTGTAATTATTGTGTTAAATTGTATTGTGTATTCTTATTGTATAGTGTATATAATTGTATTGTGCATTGTAATTTTATTGCGTATTGTTTATAGTGTGTACACCACTGCCACCGGGCGCTTGCCCACTTGCAGTGTAAATAAATACATACATACATACGTAATTTGTAACTGAAAACCTGAGCACAATAGACTACTCTACTCTACTCTACTCTACTCTACTCTACTGTAGTGAATTGTATTATATTGCATGCTGAATTTAGTTTGGGGGGTAATTGTTTGAATTCAGCACATCAAATTAATGCAAGATCACAGAGTTTTATTTTTGTTATAGAATGCCTGTTTCCCTAGTGTAAGCAATAGAATGTGCGGCTCCTTCGACACTCTGACGTAACCTTCAGTGGCTTTTATCTCTGAGAAACTTTAAAAATAAAGTGAATAAAAATAATCCACAAATAGGCGGTTGGAAAAGACACCATTCCTCAAAGCGAACTGTAGCGGCCGATATGTTATTTTTAAACAGTCCTTTATAACATGAAGAAATGTTTCAGAATCCTATTTTTAATTTTTGCGAGTAAACGACGGGAGATAAATTGAATGTCCAGTATCAATGAACAATTTAAAAGTAAGCTCTGTATTCTATTTCAGGGTGTACGGAGATAAGGTTATAATATGTCCATAGACTATATTGGCGTGACATTATTTGATGTGTGGCACAGGTACTATCAGGGAACACTTGCATCTTGTTTGTCCTGCAGTTGACGCTCTATTCATGATTCAAAACTAGAACTCTAAGGCAGTTTAAAATGCATTCTACTCATAAAGATTTATACTACGATAGCTTTTTCTACAATTTAAATTATTTGTTCATTTATTTATTTCATTTATTTTTACTGGTTCTGGCAGAGTTAAGGCCATAAGACCTTCTATTCCACTCATTCAGTATAAAAATACATGGCTAATATTAATAACATCAATACAAAAAATGTAATAATAATAATAATAATAATAATAATAATAATAATAATAATAATAATAATAATAGTCAAACAAAGTGTAAATATGTTTAGATGCATGTAATTCTAAGAGTTAAACAAGTACAATTTAGTGTTAAATAAGGCAATTTGCATCGAAGGAATGATAAACATAATGAAAAAAAGTGATATATTAGAAATTAAAATTCTACAAAAGTAATATTTGAAGAAAGGCCATATTCTAGAGACAAAAAAAGCAATCTTTCCTAAAATCGGCTCGTGAACGTAGTCAATGTCTGACAGCCGTTTACACTTTGTACACTAAAATACGCTGTTTTCACTATTTACACTGTCATAAAGAATGAAGGTATACATTGATCAAATATTAATTATACTGTGGCTGTTCCTCGACTTTGGAATTCCCTACCGAGTAATGTCAGGGACTGTCAGACATCAAAGCAATTTAAGAAGACTAAGGAAATATTTTTCTAACAATTCTTGTTAACAATAATAGCTGTTTCAAGTTTCTCAATGTTTAATGGTTATATATACATCACAGAACTAGGGAAGGTCATTGTAAATAGATAACGTAATTAGTGTTAAGATATTGTAAATAGTAAAGTCAGTATTAGTGAAAGTGTGAGATAAGTTTTGTAAATAGTAAAGTCAGTGTTGAGAAAGTGTCAGGTAAATACAGTAGTGTAAATAGCAATCAGTTTTTGTCAATGTGCCGGTGTCAGTATAATGTGTGTAGTGCAAGTAAAAAAATGAACAAAGAATAGAGTGCTGAGACTAGTTAAAGTTGAACAGGGTTATTAACCATGTCACAATAATAGTATACACTACAAGCTCGCCTAGATTGGCTCACCAAGCGAGTACACTTGAGCCATCCCTGTCGAGGGGGTTCTAACCCCATCACAGGAGGCCTGTGCCCAACATGGGACATCATGGCTAACATTCATTCATTCATTCATTCATTCATTCATTCATATCACAGAATAAATAATTAAATTATCTCATCATCATCATCATTATTATTATTATTATTATTATTATTATTATTATTATTATTATTATTTCTTACCAATGTTTATCAACGTCTCACTAACATTACTTATCTAACTTTCATTATTTACTTTTACTTTCGTTATTCACTTTCATGTTGTTTGACGGTCTTGTATTAATATAATAAAAGCCAAAGGTATTCAATTAGAATATTAGAGTCTGTCTGGGCGGAAGAGAAGGCCTCCTGGCCTTAGCTCTGCCAGATTAAATAAGTAAATAAATAAATAAATAAATAAATAAATAAATAAATAAATAAATAAATAAATAAATAAATAATAATTATTATTATTATTATTATTATTATTATTATTATTATACACAATTTACAAAAAAATGTAGGATATTGTATTATGAAATAAAATATAAATAATTGATTAAATGGCGATCTTACTCGTGTTAATTATGTAAGCATGTGCGGCTTACAGCTGTTTCGGTGCTATTCGACACCATCTTCAGAGCCTACTAGATCTCGGCGCTATCTCAACTTCGCTGCTTGTTGTGTGGGTGCGTTCGTGTGATGAAGAGTTGTATCAAAATTTATATTCAAGTGTTAAAAGTAGTGTACGAAAGAATCAACATGAAATAAAATATTTTTCATTACAAAACACGACATTGTACATACGCTCAATAGTGTAAATAATGTTTGATCAACTTAGACTTATATTCTCTAGTTTAGTGTGATAGTAAAAATAGCTAATTCTACTTTCGTAGTGTAAATAACGTAAATTGTAAATGTCAGTGTAATTGTTAAAGAGGCCCATGTCTTGTTCTGCCCTACTTTACGAAACAAGAGTCGAGTGGGTCGTCAGTCAAATACTTCGCTTGCTAGCACGTGCTTAAATACTCCAGGAATACTTAATCTTGTGGCTTACTGGGATATAATATGTTTCCCACTTGCCAGTAAGGTATGGAGATGATCCACCGTGCGCCAATTATCGACTTTCTATAGCGAAGACCATGTTTCAAAACTAAGACTAAGTGAATTTCTCGGGTACTCCCGTTAACAACAATTATTGACCCACTTCTCACACGCATAGTCATTTTCATTTTCGTTCATCCAAAAGGTAATGGAATTCTGTTACAACTTAACACTCCATATCGTAGGTTCATAAAGCGAACGTTTGACGACGCAGGAGTCCCTGATAATGAAAAAGGGATCTAGTTTTCTTATATGGTAAAATGAGAAGTTACGCCTTATGTATTTTTTAAAGGATGATGTCTTTACTTTACGGAATAGCGTCGGATTTTTCTCCATTGAATGTAAAGCTGCGACATTGTAAACGAAACATGAAAATAATCCGCTCCTTCTTTTTGTGATTAAAAAAAGAGAGTTTATCCTGCAGTCAACTCATCCTGATGAATTAAATAGCTGAGCATCCCATCACCTTATTAGAAGAAGCTGTCAACTCATACGACACAAAGATACACTCGCACGAAGTGGCTTGATGAGTGTTTCTTACAAAATATTTCAATTTCTTGTAGGGTGAAAAGTAATCGCAATTTTAAATTATGCTATTTTGCCAACATTACCATTACCGTTATCATCATCATCATCATCATCAATATCATCTCCTCGGAATGGCGTGTCGTGAAGTCCGGAGTACCACAAGGCTCGGTACTTCGACCTCTTTTGTTTATTATATAATATGTTAATGACTTGACTAAAATGAAAAAAAAAAAACAATGTAGACACTATATGTACGACGACGATTTACAAATAAACAACCATTTTCATCCTGACGAAATGACAGACGCAATAAAAATATTTAATGAAGACTTGAACTCTATTTCGATGTAGGCTTATAAATAAATTTGGATTTGTGTTACACTAATTTTTATTATTTTTCAATATCTACAGTACTTATATGTCCAGTTGTTTTCATGTCATATTTATTCTGTCACTCGTTGTTACAGTAGATTCAGTGCATTGATATATAATTTTTATTGTAGTTGTATTGCATTTGTAGTGGTGTGGAAGAGAAGCCTGATAGCCTTAACTCCACCAGAGTGAATAAATAAATAAATAAATAAATAAATAAATAAATAAATAAATAAATAAATAAATAATTCAGTCTATACAATTTGTCATTCTGACTGAATTACATCATCATCCTAAGGCACCACACCTTCAAACTTGAAAGTTTTGCTTTCTCAATAATACTCTTCCTGACTCTTCTGTTATTAGCTGCCTTCAAATTAGCCACTTTCATTTTCAGGTCATCCATGACAACATCTTCCCAACTCGATTTAGGTCTGCCGACTGCTCTACTGACTGAATTACATCATTCAATTCAAGAAATCTTACTGAACCTGAAATATCAACATCATCATCACCTCTGTCATTGATGAATTTCATTTGAATCATTGAACTCTGTTCCGCTAAACATTCTAGTACAGGTATCTGTAAATTCATCCCGTTGTTAATTGGTGGTCATTTTCTGAGCAAGGTAAAGTCTTAGTTCTTCGGATTGAGAGTCAGTTTACAATTGGATCAAACACATTTAAAAAAACATTATATAATATATTTTATGCTCGATCATGCCGAAATGTAGTAATTATACACCTGGTAGCAGCCCTTTAATGGACCTCATTAAAGTACACCTATTCATTAAAGTTCAGGTGTTCCACCAATCAGAAAACATCATTGTAGCAATATGAAAGCGCAAGTATCGATTATTCTCGGATATGCAATCGAAAGACAACTAGCGAAACGTCACGGAAGCTTGAAATCCAATACTGTCGCAGAAGGTTATGTTCTGTTACTATAATAATTAGCGTTAATTGTAAATAATATTCAAATAAATTCAATTTGTCATCTCGTTTTTCAATGTCTAAATCAATTTCAAGGTTATATCAAGATTACTATTCATTTTACTCTCTAGATTATATCAAGGTCAATGACATTTCTTTCTCGGAACAAATCAATACTTTCGCGTCTGCGCACATCTCACAATTTACGAGATATTGCACAAGGTCAGTTCCGCTCCCTATTCAGATAAGAATAACATGAATACTTATGAATAATTTCAAGTTAGAAATATGGTCGCTCGTATGAAAATTATGAAACTCGCTTGCGCTCGTTTCATAAACATACTCGCGTCTTAATTACTACCATTACAGGCTCGTTGCATAATGTACTATTATACACTATTAGAAGTACTGTATTGATTTTAAGATAGGTAAGTTGTTATAAAAATTGAGAAAATAAATAGAAAGAACTTTGTTTAAATATTAAACGTAAAACACAGATGTAAAATTCTAATATCTCAAGTAAAGATACTAAAATAATTGGCATTGAAAAGAAAGGACAATAACTAAGGTAATATTAGAGATTCTACTCTTCAAATATGTTAACATAATCAAAACTTATAATGAAATCGTTCGTATAAACAATTCGAACACATAAGAGAAGCTATAGAAGTACTAACAACTCACAGAAATACTAAGAAAAACTTTTAAATGAAGCCAGTTAGGACATAATTTTTAAACTTTATAGAACAGAATCTGCTGCAGAGTAGACTCAGGGTCGAACAAGACCCTTAATGATCCAAGTCGAGAATAAAAGACGTGGAAATGAGACTAATATATACTACGCTTCAGCAGCGTAAATAGCGAACATATTCGATAAGAACTAAATGCTATGAAACCTAAATGCCACCAAGCCTACCCGTCCTTATGGTGGTTTTAATAAATTTGTCGAATTTTTAAAGGACAAAAGGTCTAAGTTGTTTATTCTGAGCAATGCTTTGACTTCTAATTCCACACACACGGATATAACATAAACAGTACTCAAAGAAATTTTTGGGGGGTATTGTTTTGTGCACAAACTTATGAAATATGCCCATTTATTTTTTGCTAAAAAATTATTGTATATTTTACGACGCTGTATCAACATCTCAGGTTATTTATCGTCTGAATGAGGTGAAGGTGATAATGCCGGTGAAATGAGTCCGGGGTACAGCACCGAAAGTTACCGAGCATTTGCTCATATTGGGTTAAGGGAAAACCCCAGGAAAAACCTCAACCATGTAATTTGTCCCGACCAGGATTCGAACCCGGGCCACCTGGTTTCGGGGCCAGACGCGCTAACCGTTACTCCACAGGTGTGGATTATGGCATATTGCTTTACTGTAAATTTATGAAGAAATACGCAATATTCTAGCACAAAGAAATGTGGATATTTGCTTCATAAGCTTGCAATGGAATAATATGACAAAATTTTCTTTCAGTACTCTACATATTCAATAACTCTTCCCAAAACTCCTGATCTGCAGACGTTGTTAACAATTTGAAATGAAACTTTGGTAGCGCTCTACAAGGTACCTTCACAGACACATTTAACCAAGTTAATACTGTATATGTTGCACGTGTCCGGTAATGGAGTTTCTAGATAGTGATACAGAAGACGCTACCAGCTGATACTGGTACACCGATACTGGCACGTGTTCGGACAGTCAAATACACGTTGTGGTTAGTATCGCGATACCCATACTTGCAACGTGTACTGATACAAATCTCATAGTCGTCATAATGTATGGGGCCTTTACATTTAATGAAAATCTCAACAAAACCCAACCAAGCGGGATCCAAACCCATGGCTGATAGCAGTCTGGGATCAGTAGCCCACGAGATACCGCCTGAGCTATGCCCGTTCCTATTGCTATTATTATTATTATTATTATTATTATTATTATTATTATTATTAGCCGTACCCGTGCGCTCCGCTGCACCTGTTAGAAATAAATATAAATTATATAATTAAAATAGGACGTTTGATCCAGGGAACATTCGTGTCTGATAAAAGGATAAATCGTTTAATATATTACTTAATTTAAATTGCATTTAAATAATTAAAATGCGATCATTTTGGTCCAGAGACCACTCATTTAGTGCAATGACAATTCCTTTAACATGTTTTTTAATTGTTATTACATGCAACCATAGTTTAATGAAGATTGACATACCATTTAGTAATTAATTAGCTTTCGATATTACTTCATACAAACACAGAAACATTCTCTGTAGGCTATGTTTAATAGCTTTCGATTGTTGCTGTCCAAGACCCCTTATAGACGTGGTCACTTCTTTTTGTTTCATTACAGCGCCTTAGATGGCGTTGTTATCTTAATTTTAAAACCCATTTATCTCATTAAATATCAGTCGTGTCAAAATTTTGTATAGAATAAACCTTATCGGAAATCATTTTTAAAGAAACTTTTGTTATGTAACATTTTTCACGAAAATTAATAATAAGGGAGATATTTCGAGTTATTTAATTCAACCCCCTTATAACCTCCCTTTTAAATAAGGTATTTTGAATGCTATATATCCTAAAATCTATGTTACAACGAACTTAATTTATATTCCAGTTTTCATAGAAATCGGTTCAGCCATTATCGCGTGAAAAGGTAACAAACATCCAGACAGACAACAAACAAAAATTTCAAAAAAGCAATTTTTGGTTTCAGGATGGTTAATTATACATGTTAGAACCAATTATTTTTTCCCAAAATAATAGATAAATTTCGGCTACAGATTTAATATTAATATAGATTATTATTATTATTATTATTATTATTATTATTATTATTATTATTATTATTATTATTATTATTATTATTAGGCTCTTATTATTATTATATTATAACATTAATGAATTACTTCGAAATATGAGATTTAATGAACGAATTATTATCCAAGCTATAAAAAATTTACACAAAAATTCAATATGAAAAATTATAACAGGAAAACAGTTTTTTGCTAAATGAATTTCTAGGCACCAACGTTTTTGCATATCACCAACTTCATTCAAAATATATATACATGAAACATTGCAAGTTTGTAAAAGAAAAAATTCAAGGATGGGTACAAGTTTCAGATACATTTATTTACATTCTTCATTTCGCTGATGACCAATAGTCTTAAGTAAAGGTAGAAATTTATACAACATGAGAAAAATAGGTTAGTTGTGCTTAGACTGTCGTGAATGACCGAGACGTAGATGGTAGGATAATGTAAAAATGGATTTCAGGGGGTGGGATATGATGGTAGGGACTGGATTACCTTGTTCAGGATAGGGACCGATGGCGGGCTTATGTGTGGGCGGCAATGAACCTCCGGTTTCGTTGAAAGCCATTTGTAAGTAAATAAGTAATTATTATTATTATTATTATTATTATTATCATTATTATTATTATTATTATTATTATTATTATTTACTTACTTACTTTTGGCTTTTAAGGATCCCGGAGGTTAATTGCCGCCCTCACATAAGCCCGCCATAAGTCCCTATCCTGAAGCAAGATTAATCCAGTCTCTATCATCATATCCCACCTCCATCAAATCCATGTTAATATTATCCTCCCATCTACGTCTCGGCCTCCCTAAAGGTCTTTTTCCCTCCGGCCTCCCAACTAACACTCTATACGCATTTCTCGATTCGCTCATACGTGCTACATGCCCTGCCCATCTCAAACGTCTGGATTTAATGTTCCTAATTATGTCAGGTGAAGAATACAATGCGTGCACTTCTGTGTTGTGTAACTTTCTTCATTCTCCTGTAACTTCATCCCTTTTAGCCCCAAATATTTTCCTAAGAACCTTATTCTCAAACACTCTTAATCTATGTTCCTCTGTCAAAGTGAAAGTCCAAGTTTCACAACCATACAGAACAACCGGTAATATAACTGTTTTATAAATTCTAACTTTCAGATTTTTTGACAGCAGACTAGCTGACAAAAGCTTCTCAACCGAATAATAACACGCATTTCCCATATTTATTCTGCGTTTAATTTCCTCCAGAGTGTTATTTCTATTTGTTACTGTTGCTCCAAGATATTTGAATTTTTCCACCTCTTCGAAGGATAAATCTCCAATTTTTATAGTTCCATTTTGTAGAATAATCTGGTCACGAGACATAATCATATACTTTGTCTTTTCGGGATTTACTTCCAAACCTATCGCTTTACTCGCTTCAAGTAGAATTTCCGTGTTTTCCGTAATCGTTTGTGGATTTTCTCCTAACATATTCACGTCATCCACATATACAAGAAGCTGATGTAACCCGTTCATTATTATATTATTATTATTATTATTATTATTATTATTATTATTATTATTATTATTATTATTATTATTATTATTGATGTAGAGCTAATCACTATAGCACTGACAACAGTTATCACAACTATATATTTGTGACCAATGGGTATTATCCACTATGCGGTTAACACTAACCTCGTGGAGACACAATTTAATGGTATCAATGAGAAATATCCAACACTGAGGTCATAGAACCGGAATAGGTCCACGAGATAATTCTGTAGCAGAGTGATAATTCCGATATCGATGACGATGGAGATAATGAGTTATGTTATGTTGATAGGGGATCGCAATGATGATTAATTTCTACAGTACAACAGGACAGAGTTTCACATAACAAGAAACAGTGTAACACAACTCTACGGGAAACTGTAGCAATGCAAATGTCGACAGTAGCTAGCTGGAAACAGCCAATTCAATTGCACGACAAGGGTCGTATCGACGGTACCAATTGGTTAAACAAACAGTGCTTTGTGACTGCAGTTAACCTTAAAAATACACTTTAATTCAATATAACCTCCAAAAATAAACTGCGTGCTTTACGTAATGGAACACCTCTTTTAAGTTAAAAACAATTGTCTCACTAATGCTATTTTACAAACTGAAAATATAATCGAAACTGAAAGTATAGTATATTACGATGCAAGGTTGGGAAGCGCTTTTTACAAAATCGGGAAAAGTTTGAAAAACGAGGAGAACGAGTTTTTAAATTTCCGAGATTTTGCAATGCACTTCACAAGCATGTATTGTACAGTAATTTGTGCGAGATCGTGCGTATTTGCTTGTTTTCCGCACAGAACCAATACGCGGTAAGTGTGAAATACCACATTCAGTATTCCCAACGTAACACATATAACTATTTCCCTCTTCTTACCGCTTAAGCGCGACATTCATTTTACTGCTTTAGGCTTTTAACATATTATTTTTAGAAACGTTTAACATAGCAATAATTATAAATTGGAAACTTACCACTGCAATTTCACCTAAATTGCTATGTTAATTATTGTTTTTAAATATTTGCAAAAATTAAGTAAATTCTACTACTCCACGAAACTTATTGCATTCCTGATACAAGTAACATTAAGGAAGCCGTGAAAAAATCGACAAGATTCCAGATGCCGATGTTATTACTGCAATATGTTATATAAATAATATTGTTAAAATATTAAAATGAAAAATAAATCGTTACATAACCTTACCGTTTGTTTTAAGTTCGCATTTATAGACTGGGGGAAAGAAAAGACAGACGTATATCACGGCCTGCTGGAGTATAGTAAACACAGAAAACATTTTATAGCAACAATGTTGAAGATAGATATATTTGTTTTCCAAAGTTGCCGTCATTGAACAGAAACCAAGATGGAGATTTCATTGCAACTGATTATAAATTCGTCTTTCAGGTATGTAATAAACGATCTTCGCACAAAATAATGTACGATACACGAGCGGTATCTTTGTTTTCATGTTCTCGGAAATTAAAAAAGCTCAACTACGTTTCGCTTTTTCAATCTTTTCCTCGACCATGAAAACGTCAACATACCGCTCTTGTAACGTATATTACTATTTTGCACGATAGTAACACAGTCTACTACATACAGTCACGAAGCTTGAGTTTTGAGGGTGCTAGAAACAATAGACTGTGACGGTACTATTTTGCATGGCCTGTAATGAGGCGATATTAGCGATCCTAGTGGTGAGCAACTACCTAATGTTTGCATATTTACTACGTATTGAGCTTCGCGACTGTATATACTAGACTGTGATAGTATATTATCAAAATATTTTTTATCCTAATATACAGTACGTACATTACACTATGAACAGCTGACTGATGTTAACAGTCTGGCCAACATACAAACTTCACCATCAGCATCAATGTGAGGGAGTAGAAATGATTCAGGTACTTGTAATATTTCGTGTTCAATTGGAATAATTTTTATTTATTTTTGTTAAGTGAAGTTTGAATTGTTTAAATAAAGTTCAGTACATTTCAAATGCAGTGATTTGTTTCGTATAATGTATATTAAATAACACTGTTTTTTGCGAATGAATTTTTACATACATTGTAGGATTGTAGCATACATAGAAGGCACTGGTATTCATTACAATTCTAGAGCAGTTATTTGTAATATTTCAACATATTTATGTAGGTTAACCGAGCGAGTTTCAACATATACCAAGTAACTTAAGATTTGCCTACTCCAAATTTCTTGACTTACAAATCGGTAATATATTAAATTGGAAAATTATATTAAATAAATTACCCGCAAACTAAATTCTATGTTTTCTATTAGATCTATACAAGAGATTTTAAATATCAATATCTTTAAAACAATATACTTTGCATACTTCCACTCAATGAGTTTTGGAAGATATTCTGGGAAAATTCTACAGATAGTAACAATAATATAGTCCTATACAAAAAAGAGTAATTAGAATAATAATAGGTGCAAAATCCAGGGAATTGTGTAGGATCATTAAAAAGACTACAAATAATGCCAATGGCTCGTCACTATATTTTTTTATCAATAAACTGCCTTGATGTAATTCTGAAAACTTTGTAACTAATTCAATAATTCATAGTATAAATACTAGTCAAAAAATGACTATCATACTCCATCGGCAAGTCTATCGTGCTATCAAAAAGGAATGCGCTATAAAATGACAGTAAAATTTTTTAATAGCCTCCCTATAGATATATAAAAATAAAACTCAAGACACAAGATTATTTAAGGCCAAATTAAAAAGTACCTAATGTCTCACGTCTTTTATTCTGTAAATTAATTTATAACATTGAACAACACTGCTTGAATGGAGCGAGTTGGCTCAGACGATAGCGTTTGAGACTCGTATCCGAGAGGGCCCTGGTTCAAATCCCGTGGTCGACTGATCTGACTGGGGTTTTTCATGGTTTCCTTCAGTCACAAAGGCAAATACCGGGTTTTAAATTTACATGCCATGATTAATCACCGCCTCAATCACCAACATTAATCAAATCTATGATCACATTAACAGAAAGCTATCTACAAACACAATATGAACAGGAACGCAATTATAGTGAAAACGGCTAATGGTCAAAGCTCGGAACTTGAGGACTTGTGTCTTTGCACGTGACTAAGCGACCGGACTTCAATGTCAACAAACTCCCGCTTCCAGCACGGAGGTACTGCCAGGTCTGCTACAAAAGTGGTTTCTGGCTGCAACAACATATTGATAATATTATGGTAGGTTGAAACACGTAATTTCATAGCATATATACAGTATAATAAAAATAAACATGAGAAATATATCAAATTTACACGTAATTTCATAGCATATATATATATATATATATATGCTATATATATAATAAAAATAAACATGAAAAATATATCAAATTTACTGTTCTGCTGTGTACATTTTATTACAGTGTATGACTATCTACATTCGAGGATTTTTCGGTATTAGACTTAAAATACTGAATTTTTTCACTGTTACTGTTTTCTGTTCGATTTTCAGCAGTTGCTAGCTGATTTCGTATCTGAGAAAGATAAGTACTGTATATCCTAAATTTTTCTCGCAAATAGTTTTCAATTAGTGTGTCACTACTAGGGCAGGTCCCTCTACGTTTCGATCCATGGCTATGAACAGATTTTTCTCCAATTTGAGAGACTGCAATGCCTTTCAATGAATTCCGTTTCCAGCCTCTAGTTTGTGGTGGCACAACTTACAAAATATAAACTCTCCATTCGAAAAAAATAATGTATCTCCTCCGAATTCTCCACGAAATTCTGTATCTTAAATTTAAAACAAAATGTATTTTCAAACTTCTATAATACTCATTCAAAATAACACGTATTTTCTATTTCCTCAAACAGACCGTTTACCTTTAATTCTCTGAATGTCATTGGGTTCGACATAACAGTTTCTTCGTCCGTCTTCCTGTCATTAGTTGTGGCCACTTTCTTAGTACACACGACTGTCCCTGAGCACTTGCAGCGTGAGCTTTGTGTACGTTGTACCTGTAACCTTACTCATGCACACGACACAAGTCCCCAAGTTCCGAGCTTTGCTAATGGTATACCTACAGATTCTAAAGCCGCGATATGACCATAGATGCTAAAGCGTGTATAAATAAACTTAAAAAAAACATTGTATGAATATTTCTGTTTTGTATTGTACTATTACTCATATTGTAATAGCCAAACCCTTCAGTATATCTATCTCAACTAGACTGTGACTATGAATTAAAACTTTGTAGTTCACCGGGCTGCAAACCAAATGCAGAGTCGAAGTCGCTATCGATTTGAAATATCGTGTTACGAGGAATTCACAGTAAGTATGAAATAATTATACAAACACATCTAACGTGGCCTGAATTTTCTAAAGAGTTTTTATTCCATGCAAAGGAGAAATATGTAGTTGAATGTTTCAATTAGATTCAATTTTCAGTTCTGTATCTTCATTTATAATACAACTTTATATTCATATTTATAATAAAATTGATAGAAACTAGTTCGATTAATTAAAATGAGTATCAGTGAAACGTACAGCAGAGTCCGTATAGGCCAGTTTTATCTGATGCTTTTACAATTCACTGAGGGCTAAAGCAGGGAGATGCACTATCACCTTTACTTTTTCACTTCGCTTTAGAATATGCCATTAGGAAAGTTCAGGATAACAGCCAGGGTTTGGAAGTGAACGGGTTACTTCAGCTGCTTGTCTATGCGGATGACGTGAATATGTTAGGAGAAAATCCACAAACAATTAGAGAAAACACGGAAATTTTACTTGAAGGAAGTAAAGCGATCTATTTGAAGGTAAATCCCGAAAAGGCAAAGTATATGTTTATATGTCTCGTGATCAGAATATTGTACGAAATGGAAATATAAAAATTGGCGATTTATCCTTCGAAAAGGTGGAAAAATTCAAATATCTTGGAGCAACAGTAACAAATATAAATGACACTCGGGAGGAGATTAAACGCAGAATAAATATGGGAAATGCCTGTTATTATTCGGTTGAGAAGCTTTTATCATCTAGTCTGCTGTCAAAAAATCTGAAAGTTAGAATTTATAAAACAGTTATATTACCGTTTGTCCTGTATGGTTGTGAAACTTGGACTCTCACTCTGCGAGAGGAACAGAGATTAAGAGTGTTTGAGAGTAAGGTTCTTAGGAAAATATTTGGGGCTAAGAGGGATGAAGTTATAGGAGAATGGAGAAAGCTACACAACGCAGAAGTGCACGCATTGTATTCTTAACCTGACATAATTAGGAACATTAAATCCAGACGTTTGAGATGGGCAGGGCATGTAGCACGTATGGGCGAATAGAGAAATGCGTATAGAGTGTTAGTTGGGAGACAGGAGGGAAAAAGACCTTTGGGGAGGCCGAGACGTAGATGGGAGGATAATATTAAAATGGATTTGAGGGAGGTGGGATATGATGATAGAGAATGGATTAATCTTGCTCAGGATAGGGGCCAATGGCGGGCTTATGTGAGGGCGGCAATGAACCTCCGGGTTCCTTAAAAGCCAGTAAGTAAGTAAGTAAGTAAGTAAGTAAGTAAGTAATAAAATGTATATATGTTTTTGTTAATTCAATATGAAACGTAACTGGCCGTACATATAAAAGGGAAGGCTGTGGAATACCACATAAACTGCAGTTTACTATTTAAAGGTTCCTGATAAGACTCTTCAGACAATTGCATCAACCATTTTAAAATCTTCATTGAACATCATCAATCACCATCTCTATTCATCTTTATAATATCCAATGTATATTATTTATTTTCAATAAATATTTATCGTTTTGATAGCTACCACATCTTGTCGCAGAATATTCTTTTTTAAAATTTCATTATGTATTTTTTAACTTTAATTTAAATTTTCTTTTTTTGTTCATTTGAATTTATTAGGATGCCGATATTTTCAATCCAAGATTTGGACGGCTATCATTTCGATGATATTCTCTCTTATTGTTGTTGTTGTTGTTGTTGTTTAGTCAACTGTCTGAAGACAGGTCTGAACCTCACAAGTGATACCAACAAGATACCACTTATGAAGCAACTAGGCCAGGAGATAATGGGGAAGAGTGGCTAGTTTCTTTCCTCCTCCATTGCATACATCGCATACTAGCTACATATTACACTAGTCAGACTTCAGATGCATACAAGAAATTGTTCTTCCTCCGACACTTATCGTCAAGTGAGATGTACTGTCTGATAATATATGTATACATATCAGCCAGAACCTCAATCAGAGGATTATATTCTTATTAATATTGTAAAATAAAAGTATATGAATAATTTAAAATCAATTCATATTAAATAATAACGTGAACATGTTATAAAAGTCGTTTTTACACGTTTTTAAAATAAAACTAACCTCAGAAAAATAACTTTTTACCTCACCATGTTTGCTGAAGTCTTTGGAAAACGATATAATTTCATATCTGCATTTCTTTTGCAGCCCAGTGTACTATTACGATTTTTTTGACATGTTTCATATTCTAGCTGTGAAGCGACGTACGAATACTATTGAATGTAAATAAGTGCAATACAGCATATAAAAAATTATGAACCTCTCCTTCAACATGCCAAACAATTTCGTAAAATAATAATAAAGGACATTATTTATTCACAGCTATGGCACTAATCAATTATAACAAAAAAAATGCGTTAATGTTGATTCAACTTGAAATGAACAGCTACGAGTTCCTATCGATATTTCATTTATAATTATTTACTACCTTCCTACATTTATTTTTGTTTCACTTATTCTTTATTTCTCCACATATTTTCAACAAACATGCTTCTTCATTAGATATTTTATAGGCAAAGGCGTGCTCTCGTACCAACAATATACCCCGGCCAATAAGTGGATCCGGAATCACAAGGGTCTTTCCTGTAGTGAGTGGAGGGAAGCGATCAAGATGAATGCTAACGTATCAGCTGTGCGTAGTATACCTGGCAGGTCTTCGGGCAGTAACCTCTGTCGACGTTGCGACAGGGAGGTTGAAACCCTTGCCTATGTCCTGGGGGCCTGTCCACACGGTGAACTTCTACGAAATACGCGGCATCATACAGTAAGATCCATAATAGCAACTGCCTTAAGGAACAAAGGTTCTTCAGTATATGAAGAAGTACACGGCATATACAGTGAGGGCAGTAATCGACGAATCGACATAATTGCATTTAAACCTCCCTCCCTTGAAGGTTAAATCATAGACCCCACTGTGAGATTCGAATCGCACGAACACCAGCCAGAAGAAGTACACGAGAAAAAAAGGAATATATATGAACCTTCCATCAGTTTTTATAAGGACAAACACCATCTGGAATCCATCGTCATTACGGGACTAATAACAGGAGCCCGTGGGACCATACCCCGGTTCCTAGTCGACTTCTGCAAATCTTTTGGCCTGCATAAAAATATTTTAAGAGATCTAACAATTGCAGCACTCAAATGCTCAATAGCTATTTTCAGGCATCATACATATGGACCATGACTAATTCGCATCTCCTTGACGTTACTTCGTTTAATATCATGTGTTTCAATATAATTCAAATTGTTATTTTTCACTCTAACAACAATGTATCACTAAGACTCAAGGCATTTACTCTATTGCATCACGGTACTCTTTGTCGACGGCAACCTGTAGTGGTTACAGGAAGAAATTAAATAAAAAATAGTAGGCCTACTTGCGAATTAAAAATGAAAATAAACAGATGTATAAATAGTGTTTTAATAATTGTTTGTTTACATATACCAAGTAACTTATCTGCCGACTCACAGTCACGACTGCACCACTCCCACAGCTTACTAAAAGTGTAATTCTCTTTCATGCGCATGTCTCACCTGATGTGTAGTCAGTGAAACAGGAAACATTACATTAGTAACCTTCACTGTCGCTCCGTGTAGCCGTTGCAAATGTGCGTACAGTAATGCACTTTGATTATCGAGCAAACACGCCATCTATTTGCGCTTCAGCAAGTATACTGCCAATAGTACACGCGTAGTAACGAAATGTGCATTACATCACATTCGTAAACTTTTGGTATCTTTACACAAATATTAATATTACTAATGATCCATATTCGTTCTATTAATAGTTTTAATTGTATAAGTAATAATTTGTATCAAGTAACAAAATTTAATAGTAGGCCTAAGCATTTTTAACAGTTTTATGTAATTTAAATAAATATTACATTTAAAAAGACTTCAGTTTAAACTGTTCCTTCAAGAAATGAGGAAGAAATAACTGATACTCTTATAAAATTAACACTTCGGAAAGAAGATTAAAGAAAATAAACTGAAGTTTAAGAAATTTGATACACTCGAAAATCTAGCGATAAGATAATAGTTATTAATTCAGAAATAAAGACGTAAAAGTCAAGTTAAATACTTTAAATGTATTAAGCAGCAGAAATTGTTAACAATTAGTATTTTACAGCCACAAATAGAGCATATAATAAGTAATTTTTCAAACTAATAGCATAAACCTACGAAGTACAGTAACGAAATGAAGCGAGAAAAATTTCAAACGTTCACATTCTTACAATCCGATAAATCCCTCAAGATTACGTCTAGTGAGTGACGATGTCGTTAATGATTCCTTCAGAATTTTGAATTTTATGAGTCTACTATTCCGTATTTTCGAGAAAAATATCAGATGGAAGGCACCTGGGAAGTACATGGTTTAATGGTCGGAGCGAGGGGCACCATCCCACGATCAACTGTAAACACTATCAAAACATTTGGAATCCATGATATCATTCCAAAAATAATTACTTCTAGCATTAAAGGGTCTGTGGCGATTCTGAAAAATCATTTATACGGAATATCATAATCTCCCGCTCTTTCTATCCGTCAGTGTGTGATTTTTACAATATATGTACAAATTTATTATGTCTTAAATTTAAGCTCCCAGTTCACATTTCAATTTGACTCATCTATTTTACTGTAATCGTTATTATTCTATATGTGTGTTATTCTGTGTTTTTGACAACCCAGGATGCCTGGGCAGACTATTTCTTGGAAATAAATTATATATAAACTCTAATACTTTAATTTCATGAACATTTTGTATGTTTTATATACATAATTATAATAAAATATGTAGTGCAACTGATTAATGCTTTACACGCATGATTCAAAATGTTAAGTTGTAATAGAAGTTTGCTATCTTTTTTTTTAATTTATATATTTACTATTCTTAAAACACTCAGAAATTTCTATTTTCTAGGATTCAGGATTCTTGTGTTCTGCCAATGTTTTTTTTTACAATAAAAATAATATGCAACTATTATTACTGTAGATACAGAATAAATAATTACAAAAAGTCTATTAAAAATCCTGTCAACAATTTCTTTTATCTCGCAAGTTTAAATTATTTCTTGTTTATCAACGATTGTGTTACTGTTAAATATATTATAACGTTAATAAATTATTGAACAATAATACTTTTCAAAATTTAATATAGCCCTTGCCCAAAAACTGTATCGTAAAACTGTTCCATCGGAAATAAGTAAACCTAAACAACGTTTCATTGGGCGCTAAAAGCAAATCTAAATCAATTTATTTAAAACACGAAAAATGACCAGCGTAAATAAACTAACGAAATACGAAATGGTACTTCTACCGTTTTGTAATATATGAGGATAAATTTATTTCTCGATATATTCTTTACGAATTTCTACTCAGAACTTACGTTGATTGGAGATTAGAAATCAAACAACGTCTTTGATCGTAAAATATGAATGAGATTAAGATTTGTAATATTAATATTTAATCTAATTGAGTCCTTAATTCACGAATAATAAATTCATTAATAAAATTACATTATCAATCAATAAACTTAATCACAAATATATTACCTTCCTATGTATTGTTTTTAGTTATTTATATTTTTATTTTGTTGGTTATTTTGTTACAGTTGGTGTTGCTTTTTTTTAACTTTATTGGAACGTAAAGGTCCTGAGTTCAAAATCTTCAATCGAATAAAAAAAGTCGCTATAACAGATCGAATTTAAGGAAAAATATATAATTTTAAAAAATTCCACAATTTTCATCCAAAATTTGTGAAATTTAAACTACACAAATAGGCTTATAATGCTACCATCTGTACAAAATTTGGTGCCATTAGGGCTGATAATTCTGAAATTATATATTTTTTAAATATATTTTATGTTGAAGTCACTAAAAAGGCTCCTCGCGTCGAAGTTTTCAGAATTTTTAGTTCATATTTGCTCAAAAGTTTGAAAATAGCCATGGAAATAAACATTAATTAACTTATTTTGATTTCAGTCTAAATATAGAATCACTATACATTTTTAAATTTCATGAATTTACCATTACAGCATATACTTTAATCTAAGTGCAATATGAATATGACCCGAAGGGACTTAATATTAATATTTCATACAAATTCTAATTAAATTTCAGATCAATCTGACAATAACTATTGTGCAAGGAGCTTTTTTTATTCAATAAACCGCTTAAAATTTTAAAGTTGAGAAAAAAGCATAAAAAAACGTTTCTTTTAACTCACTTACACAATGTACATTTGGCGACATTTGATTATATGGCTAGGTCATTTAAAACAGTTTCAAATATAAGTTAATTACGATCATAAAAACAAAAAGTAGACTTTTTAAATTTTTCAGCATTACTTCACTATAGTGTTTTATTTTTGGGTGAAATCTTAATATTTATTATGACTTTGTTGTGTTTGAGGCAAAACCAGCTATAAAAATTATTAAAACAGAAATAAGCAAAATAAAAATTTTTAACCAATCACTAAACCAGTTGCAAAAATTACAACGTGTTCATAATTCTTGTGTTCGCTTCGTCTGCGATGTCCGTCGCGCTGACCACATTACCCCATCATTCAAAACTCTAAACTGGCTACGGCTTAACGAACGTAGAAATTTTCATTCTCTTGTTCTCCTTTTCCAAGTCCTTCACACTTCTACACCTACCTACCTTGCCTCCCCTTTCAGTTACCTGTCATAATCTCTTCACACGCACGCAAAATAGCCGCATACTAGCCATACCAACACATAAGACATCATCGTATTCATCATCATACACAATCTCGCTCTCACGCTTGTGGAATACCCTACCCAGCGACATCAGAGACTGTCGGAATTTAGTACCGGTAGCGTTCAAAAGCAAGCATATTAAGCATTTTCTTACTGCGTAGAGTAGGTTTAATTTTTACTTAATAAATGAAAGAAATGCTTCTCTTTTCCTAACTTTTACAATAAACTGTCTAGCTTTTATTAATCAGTTAATCTTTTAGTATTTTGATTTTTATTGTATTTGTAAATTTAATACAAATTGTAATTATAATTGTAATTGTATTCTTAATATTGTAGTTGTAATCCCCTGGTAGAGGGGAAGCGAAGGCCTGGTGGACTTATCTCTACCAGATTAAATAAATAAAAAAAAAAATAAAATAAAAACAACTCTAAAACGATTTCCTCTCTAAAAATAATGATAAATATAATTCCATCGAAGTTAATAGACCTATTCAAAGAATAGTCATTAATGAAGTATTATCTTACATATAAATAATAATTTTCATTCACGAAGAAGTACAGGGACATCATTTTATTTTTACTAACATTTTTAATATTAACCTGGCTCTACCTTTCTATTAACGATTGAAACAGGAAACACCGTTTGCTACCCTTTCCACGACGGAGTTCGATGATACTGGCGTTAAATACAAATCACTTTACTAGGTATAGGAGGGAAGAAAAGTAGTTCATCCATTTACGTAAACTAGGAAATATCGCAATTTTGAGTTTGATAATTTTCATTAGGTTTTTGTTTAATCAAAATACAATACTGTATTAACACTTAGTGTTTTTACACACGAATTGAGCTACCATTCGGAAGTATTAATTATGCAGTGTATATTGTACTGTTATAGCACATTAGCGTACAATATAGAGAATAAAGTTAAATTGAAAAATAATCATAATATGGATATTTAAACACATTTTAGAAAATGGTGGCCGTTCATTTTGATACAGGCTTCAGTTCTTTTGTGCATATTATCGCACTATAGACTATTGTACCTAATTCCAATTACCAGTTTCGTCCTTCGTACAAGCAACTCATGTTGAAATAATTCTGTACCTACTCTATAAAAGAGTACCTTACGTACTGCAAATTCAATCTTCACTTCTGCCCGATCCGAAAAGATAAAATCACTCAGAAATGCTATGTACTGTCCGTTCAAGTGGTTTTGTCACAGGGTTGTAGAAAGGGGGGGGGCAAATCACGTCACAGTTAATTACTTAACGAGGCCCTTTTATTTAAGTTATTTTAAACAGTTGTATAATATTACGTAGATGTCCAATTCCTAACAGAAATTAATGTTTTCAGAAAAGAGCTAAGACAGCCCAGCTACTAGACTTAACAGAGGGGCGAACAGAAGCAGGTGGGGGAAACCGGGATGCGACATAGGGAAACGGACGACAGTACCCGTACGAAAATATGATTCAATATTGAAAGCTCTTTCGTGACTGGAAAACGCGAACATATTTCTGAAACGTACTATACTCAGTAACTCGGTACTGCTTACGCGCCCTCGGCTCTGTGTCGTGAACGGTTGGAAGTTTACTAGTAGAAGGGGTGGGAGTGAAGTACATTCCAAAACTCAGGTACAATAAAAATTGAAGTAAAAATAAAATGATGTCCCTGTATAAATAATAATAAGAACATAGGTTACGAGTTGATACAGATAAACGTAACAATTTTTAGTTAGAATGTACTCACCTTCGTCCTCGGTCGCGGTCTGCTGCTGGTCGGAGTCCATGGTCACGTGGTTTCTAGACGTCAGCACGCTGATGAACGGAACCGAACTCTTTTTCTTGCTCCGCTTCTTCTGCAGACCCTCCAGCAGATTGGCAGTGGCCGTGCTGGCGGTAGACACGGCCGTCACGAGTATTTGCGGCGCGGCTGTGAAGATGGTTACGCGGCTACCACCACTTCCTCGGAAACCACTTCCTTCACCACTACCACTACCACCACCGCGACGACCACTTCCTGATGATGTTGATGCAGCCGATGTTCGCGGGGATGACGGCGACGCCGACGTCACAATTATTGCGCATGCGCCATGGTTCACCTCTTGACAGCAGAGAGCCGCGGTGCCGGCGGGCTTGCTGTCGTCACAGGCGCTCATTACGGTGGTGACGGCCGCCGCGTCTTTCAAACTGCCCGTACGTGAAGGAGCGCGGCGTGTCTTAACAACGGCGATGCATTCGCTCGATCGCCGGCGAGAGCAATCTGTGGGCCACAAGAGCGACTGCATCAGTACAACCAATATTGAAACTTAAATATGCGCTATTCTCGGAAACGGTCATTAACTCACAAGCAAACGTTCTGATGGGGGCAGATAAAGAAGTTAATTTTTTTTCTTCCACCATGTTAATAATGTCAAAAGAAGTGCTTATACAAATTTTGGCCACTCGACCGCAATTATGAGGGCTGTAATAGTAATATGCGTTACAAGAGCGGTATGTTGAAGTTTTCATGTTCGAGGAAAAGTTTGAAAAAGCGAAACGCAGTTGAGTTTTTTTTAATTTCCGAGAATTGAAAGAAAACATACCGCTCGCGTATCGTACATTATTTTGTGCGAAGATCGTTTATTACATACCTGAAAGAGGAATTTCTAATTAGTTTCAATGAAACCTCCATCTTGGTTTCTGTTCAATGACGGCAAATTTGCAAAACAAAAATATATATCTTCAACATTGTTGCTTTAAAATGTTTTCTGTGTTTACTATACTCCAGCAGGCCGTGATATACGTCTGTCTTTTTTTCCCCCCAGTCTATGGAATCTTGTTGATTTTTTCACAGCTTCCTTAATGTTACTTGCATCACGAATGCAGTAACTTTAGTGGAGTTGTAGAGTTTACTTAATTTTTGCAAATATTTAAAAACAATAATTAACAGTGCAATTTAGGTGAAATTGCAGTGGTAAGTTTCCAATTTATAATTATTATTAGGCCTATATTGGACGTCTCTGAAAATAATATGTTAAAAGCCTAAAACAGTAAAATCAATATGTCACTTAAGCGGTAAGAAGAAGGAATTTGCTATGTTTTAGGTTGGGAATACTGAATGTGGAATTTTAGACTTTCCGCGGATTGGTTTTGTGCGGAAACCAAGCAAATACGCACGATCTCGCACAAAAAAATAAGTTCGCTAGTGGCCGTTAACAGAAAAAAACACAATTTCATTAGACAAATTTATTGGAACAGACACAGCAATTGTTGAGCTATTTTTCAACATATTTTACATCGGAATTGAGACATTTCTCATATCATGGGATCGACAGAGAGAGGTGCAGACGCAGTCAAATGCTGGTTCCGATCTGAGGCCGCTGACTTCTACGACACAAAAATTGATCCCTTGGTATGACAAATGGCTCAATTCCAGTGGGGGTTATGTTGACAAACAGCTTAACAATTGATGTATCTGTTTCAGTAAATATTTCAATGCTATTGTGCTTTTTTCTACAAACGCCCCCAGGAAAATCACTTTCTGGGCGGCCTCGTAATTGCGGTCGAGTGGCCAAAATTTGTATGAGCACTTCTTTTAACATTATTAACACGGTGGTAGAAAAAAATTTAACTTTTTTATCTGCCCCATCAGAACGTTAGCTTGTTAGTCGCTAAATTAAAACGAAGACATTTTCAAATGAAGAGTCCACTGCAAGAATGATGGATTCACTTTCTTGTCGAAAATGAACCAAGACTGTCAATGAATAGCTTAATACATATAGGATTTACATAGAGAGTTAAATGGCATTAACACTGATAGTCATTGTCCAGTAATGACCGGAAAATCACAGTTAAGCCTTGAGCACTAAGCATTTCAAACTTTCAATTGCTTCAATTTTTGGGTATTTATGTTGAATGCGGTTTGGGCTGGGATAGCCATATCAATATGATTTCGGGTAAGATATCTAAAGGAATATTTATGTTAAGATGTTTGTCCAAAACTGTGGACACAAAAGTGCTATTAACAGTATATTTTTCATATATTCATAGCCATCTTCAATATGGTGTTTTATTATGGGGGAATCATAGTTCATCTTTTAATATTTTTAAATTACGGAAGAAAGCAATTAGAATTATTTGTGGTGTTGGACCAAAAGAACATTGTAAACCTTTATTTCAATCCTGTAAAATTCTCACTCTTCCATCGCTATATGTATTGCAGTGTTTCTTATATACCAAAATGAATATAGATCATTTCCCTTTGAACTTGCATTTTCACGAAAACCATACGAGAAGTTGGAACGATATAAGACTTGATTTATGCAGATACAAGACTACACAAAACAGTTTTTTATTATATGTCTCTGAAGTTTTATAATAGCTTACCTAATTCATACGATGAAAGAGTAATGGAACGGAGAAAAATTCTCTCCGGCGCCGGGATTTGAGCCCGGGTTTTCAGCTCTACGTGCTGATGCTTTATCCACTAAGCCACATCGGATACCACCCCGGCGTCGGGCAGAATCGTCTCAGATTAAGCTCCAACTCTTGGGTTCCCTCTAGTGGCCGCCCTCTGCACTACGTCATAGATGTCTATGAACGTAGGACCGAAGTCCACACATGTGCTGAGGTGCACCCGTTATGAGTGACTAGTTGGCCGGGATCCGACGGAATAAGCGCAGTCTTAAATCACGAAGTGATTTACGCATATCATATATATTATTTTAATGTACCGAAGTACATATGATATTTCCATGCAGATATTCTGCGTCATCATACGTTCCATTGCTCTTTCATCGTATGATGACGCAGAATATCTGCATGGAAATATCATATGTACTTCGGTACATTAAAGTAAAATAATATATATTACCTAATTCAACTAAAAATTTAAATTATGATTCATTCAAATCGTTAATTAAAAGAAAGTTGTATGAACATAATTTGTATAGCATTAACGAATATTTTAACTTGGCAAATAATTTTGTATGATTTTATTTATATTGACGTTGCTATGCATAAGGTACTTATGTCCAAGCAATAAAGTAGCTATCTATCTATCTCCTGAAAAATTTATTCCAAATGACATCCATCATCCTTTCAGTGGACTCTTTAAATGTGAATACTGGTTTTATTTTATTGCAGGGTAACTACACTTGGATTAAAAATAATTTTATACACGATAGTGCATAAAGTTTCATTTTACCCACTGTTAGTGAGCCTCAAAAACACTAGTGCGTAAAAAAAGTAAGTAATCACTAGGAAGCGGATGTTGATGAAAAGTCGTCATCTTATTTTTCACATTAGGACGATGCCTATTAATATAGAAGTCCTTTCTATGTTAATATCAAAGTAAAAAATTAATTTCTTATATTAAATTTTTTGCATTTTTCGACGTTTTTCAACTAATAGGTAATTTTTATATTTTTTTCGGCATTTTTGGTCATTTTTAATACTTTGAAGAACTTTTAAATCATATGGAATGCATTTTACTTTCTTCTTTACCGATAAGCCTGTTAAATCTTTTTCTAAGCAAATAGATCAGTAGTAATTACCTACTGAATACGTGAATATCAGTGAAGTTTGAGTTTTATAGTTTGAAACAAACTGTAAAGACCATCCCTCATTCCACTGAAGGCTTCACCTCACACAACGGAAGTAATATATAATGTTTGACAACAGCTTAGTTTATGTGAGGGCTTTGACCGCTACTGTTCTTTTGTCGGTACGAGGGTGTCTTTAGAATTTGTTTGTTTGGAAGGATAGAAACTTTCACCCTGTCCTGGACAGGACGTTGTGTCCCCATGGACACTAAGTAAACTAAAATACGCTATTTTCACTATTTACACTATCATAAAGAGTGAAGGCTTACATTGATCAAACATTATCTACAGTATTGTACACAATTTACAAAATAAGTAGCCTATAATATTATGAAATAAAATACCTTACATTACAATACACAACACAGCTATTGTAGGTTTCTTTGTCTAACACTGAACTCCACAAGACAACAAAAGGGATATGTGGTGTATGTGTATTGGGAAAGTAGAAGGAAAATGATGTCAAAGTCAAATCCTACCATTGGCTAATAATAATAATAATGATAATAATAATAGTAATAATAATAATAATAATAATAATAATAAGACAATAACTGTTACGTTTAATATTATCATTATAATCACTGGTGATGCGTCATAATTTTTATTCATGTTTTCGTAATTTTTGTATACATTTATAGTAAATTTTAAGTACTCCTACATAATGAAACGTAAAGCACCCATTCCTGGGGTTTGGCGGAACGCATTTTGAGAAATGCTGACTAGTGAGTAAGATGAAGGAAAAAGTACTTTGTTTGTTTGTTCAAAGTGGTGATAATTAATCAGCATGATAACAAGAGAGAAAAGAAATAATACACATTGTTTGATTTACAATGTTGTGTCAAATGGAAAGTCTGACTGGCAAATACAGGGACATCACTTTATTTTTACCAACATTTTTAACATTAACCTGGCTATACTCGGAAACACTGTTGCCCCCTTCCATTACAGGAGTTTGATGTTACTAGTGCAATATGTAAACAAATCATTTTACTAGGTATAGGAGGAGAGAAAAGTAGTGTATCCATTTATGTTGTAGGGGAATACGATATTACAATTTTCAGTTTGATCACCACTTTTACGGAATTTATCAAAGTACAGGAGAGTAGTAACATTTTTTTTTTTTCAAAAACTCAACTTTTCAGGCGGCTATGTTCGTTATGTAATGCCTACTTTATTTAGCATATTAATTATTGATGTTAACATACAATATAGAGAGTGCACTTAAATTGAGGGGGTCATAAGTAAAGGGCTGTAAGTGTACTTAAGTTTCTTTTGAGAAAATGGGGTTTAAATATTTAAGCTTTCGTAAAATCGGTGAAATTTTTATTTAAGTTTTAATATGTGATGCGATTAAAATATCCCTTTGCCACTAAAATTTTAGATACTTTAGCTTACACTGGATGCGCTTAACTCATGTTATTACAAATGTCACTAGCATTCCTTTGCTTCTAGCCACCTCAATTCAAAATAAGCTAATCTGAATTTTTAAACAAGTTGCTGAAAATGGTTGCCGTTCATTACAATGCAGACTTCAATTCTTTACGCATATTATTAAAAACATTTTGAAGCATATTCTCTGAAATTGAATTTTTCGTTTCTTGAATATAATTTTTTAGTACGATATTATTAATATAGGTTCTTTCTTCTATAGAAAACGCAACCATATTTCTGAAACACACTATACACTGCAGTGTTTACTTCAGTGCTTGAAGACTTCGAATGCAACAGCAGCCGTAAGTTTGTGTGTCTGACGAGAGCAAGGACATTAGTGAAGGGGTGGGAATGAAGTACATTCAGAAATGCAGGTACAATTAAAATGCAAGTAAAAATAAAATGATGTCCCTGTATAACTTTCTTTTTAATAAATTTCTTTTAAACTCGTCTTTACGAAAATGAAGTTCACTGACTATTTTGTTTCATATCTCATTTTTAGCTACTTTCTTAGACCTATGTAATCTCCAAGGGTGGTTTCATATAACGCTGGGTATTCTCTCACAACTTCTATACTTGAATGTTTCCACACCGACTCTGCAGAGACAACTGTGTTCCTCCCACAACCAGACCCAGGCCATGGATAAATATATAATAGGATGCGAAACTGCGGTCAGCACCATCTGGCGGCAGGGAGCTCAAATAAGATGATCAGCGCCCAACGTTGTAAGTGGTGAACATTAGAACTACGTGTTGGGTACATTACCCAGAGTTCTCTATTTATCCGTTCGAGATATTGCTCGAGAAGACAAGAAGACAGACAGAAACTTGCTAATAAGTGAACATAAAGTGATACGTGTGTGTATAAGCAGTGTATGTTAAACAGTGATGTTTATGGACGTTGTAAAAAATAGTGTTGTTGAATGTATTGTAAAGTAATGGTAATATAATAAATGGAACTCTCTAAGTAGATTTTGCAGAATTTTCTATTGGGCTGTACAATAAATACCCAAAGAATACAATCCCAATTATCTAATCTTTTGCTTTATTTTTTACCTCTGTCTGGTTATATTTTAATTGGGTAGTGTAAAATAGATCGTCCCTTTTATATTCCTTTTGGCTCCGGTAAGAATTTTCAGTAGAAGATGCTATAGAGAATAAAAATGTAAATGTTTTATTTTAAATTGGGTTAGTTTTGAATATCGATGAGGGTGGGAGGGAATACTTTCTCCACAGTCGAAAATTTTCGTCACCAGGTGCGCTGCTAAATGCATGGAGTAATTAGTTTTTATTTTCGCTACTTGGTGCGCTGCTAGATGTAATAAGTTCGCCTGCTCCCAACAGGTGGCAGAAAGATCAATTTCTACATTATCGCCTCTAGCATGTGTTACTGGAAACTCAGTAAGTTTCGCATCCTATTATATATTTATCCATGCCCAAGCCCCTGTCTGCCTCTCCCTTTTCTGTACCTGCGCTGGGTCTAACCGGTGGTGCCTCATCCCACCCTATTGTTCACAGATTTCTTGGCTAGACTGGTTTGTGGTGCACTGCGCTGAGCTGCCTTCAGTATGCGGCCAGCCTTAATTTTGTAGCCTCCTGGGACAAAGTACGGTCCCTATCTATTAAGATATTAAATTTCACATTTGTAATCGTTAACACTGAAGTGAGTATCGTGATCAAGAACCAATCTTTATTTAATTTTAATTAAAAAAAACAAGAAGTTTGCAGTACACCTAAGAATAAGTTTCAATGCAGTTTATTTCATATTTTTTACATCAATAGGGTAACTCAGTCTAAATCGGGCCAGAGGTTAAATCGGGTCAATTTAAAAACCCTGTCTCCATATTCAAACGTAAACCAGTTCAAGCAAGTGCTACAATATACTGGTCAGGAAGAGAACTTCCTGTACACGTTGAGTGCCATTGATGCTAGCTGGTGTGTGTATTCTTTGTGTTGACGATAAAAGAATAGAGAGAATATGAAGGTACGTTAAGAGTATTTTATACATTTTAAATAATGCTTTACAGTTTCTTTATTATTTTATAACAACTATTGCAGAGAATTTGTGCGATTAACTTTCAATATTAAGTTTAAGCTTTTTAGAAGAGATTATGGCTATTAACGCCTTCGTCGAAGCAGTATTCAGTACTACCAACCTCTAGCGAAAAAATGTTCTAAATTTGGGTTAAATAGGGTCAGTAATATCGGACAAATAGGGTCAACATGTTTCAAATGAATCCATTGAAATTAAGTATTTATTTTCAATTATTTGTGACAGATGGTTAAATGTAAGAGGAAAACGTCAAATTCGTGGACTGAGAACGACATGCAGAAGGCTTTAAAGCATTTCGCGAGGGAAGAAGCCAACGTCATGCTGCTGAGTTGTTAGGAGTTCCTCATTCATGTCTGCAACGACGTCAACCACTTGAAAAGTAAAGGCCGTCAAACTACGTTTACTCCAGAACAAGAAAATGAACTTGTGTCTAGAATTGTGAAACTGTACGCATGTACGCGTGTGGTTTTGGACTACACTGCACACAGGTCGTTGGTGCAGAAAATAAAATAGTGTTTGTTTGTGGAAAGTGTAAAGTGTTAAATTAAATCAATTCAATATTGATTTTAACGTTCCGTGCAGGTATATATGTGACCCGATTTGTTCTAAACACTGACCCCATTTATCCTTATACACAAGGGTAAAAAGAGTCACTGCAGTGAAATATTTCAGTTCATGTACAGACCGTTAGTTTACAGTAAAAAAAAAAACATTTTTAGAGAAGTAGTACTTACATGTGGCTGTAACTAATGATATGTTATGAGTGTAATATATTATGAAATTAACAATAAAATTAAGGATTTGTCGCTCATTTCTCTATTTTCAACAAAAAGGAAGTTCTTTGGTATTTTGCAATAAGAAGTGTCGTTTGAACATGGAGACATTTCCAAACGATAGCACTAACCTAATGATTTCAGATGTCATGACATTTTTAAATAATTTAAATCTTGATTCACTTCTGGTTGCAGAAAACACAATATCCGCAGCCGTTTATGGCCGACCATAAAGTAAAGGTACAGCCATAAATGTAGTCTGGCAGATGACCACGGTCGGAGGTGACTGCAAAAATAAGGGGATATTTACAACTTTTTTATGGGAAATTAAATTAGTTACAGAAAGAAATATAGCTAGTTTTTATGTGAAAGCTGTGTAGACGTGAAAGTTCCGGCAGAGTTTTGGGTATGAAAGAACGTCGCAATTAGATCCGAATTAGTAGAATGCGCTCGAGTCTAAAGAAAGCAGAAAACAGTACACAACGTAGACTGTTGTGAAGAGAATCCAAGCCCCCGTGTACCGGTAAGACATCGTTTCGTAAATACTTTCAACTCTGAGCATTTCTCGCAATGTAAATATTACTCAGCGCCTTGAAAACGGCACAAGTTAAGGATATTGCTGGAGAGAATAAGGTAATATTGATTACTTTTCTATTTATTTAATACTTTTCGCATTCCTTCATTCATATCTTCTTTACTTCCTTCATAAATTCATTCCTTAATTAATTAAATTCATTCATTCATTCACTCACTCATACCTTTCTATTTATTAATTGATTAATTTCTTAATTTATTAATTTATTTATTTATTCATTCATTTACTTATTTATCAATTTATTTATTTATTTATTTTTTAATTCATTTATTAATTTAATTCATTAATTAATTTGTTAATTCATTTACTAATTTGTTAATTAATTTATTAATTTATTAATTATTTATTTATTTATTCATTTATTAATTCACTTATTCATTTATTAATTCATTTATTAATTTATTAATTCATTTAGTCACTTATTAATGCATTTATTCATTTATTAATTCATTTATTCATTTATTAATTCATTTATTATTTCATTTATTAATTTATTATTTCATTTATTCATTTATTAATTCACTTATTCATTTATTAATTCATTTATTAATTTATTAATTCATTTAGTCACTTATTAATGCATTTATTCATTTATTAATTCATTTATTCATTTATTAATTCATTTATTATTTCATTTATTAATTTATTATTTCATTTATTCATTTATTATTTCATTTATTCATTTATTAATTCATTTATTAATTTATTATTTCATTTATTAATTTATTATTTCATTTATTCATTTATTATTTCATTTATTCATTTATTAATTCATTTATTCATTTATTATATCATTTATTCATTTATTATTTCATTTATTCATTTATTAATTCATTTATTATTTCATTTATTTATTTATTATTTCATTTATTCATTTATTATTTCATTTATTCATTTATTATTTCATTTATTCATTTATTATTTCATTTATTCATTAATTATTTCATTTATTCATTTATTATTTCATTTATTCATTTATTAATTCATTTATTCATTTATTATTTCATTTATTCATTTAATAATTCATTTATTCATTTATTATTTCATTTATTCATTTATTATTTCATTTATTCATTTATTAATTCATTTATTCATTTATTATTTCATTTATTCATTTATTATTTCATTTATTCATTTATTATTTCTTTTATTCATTTATTATTTCATTTATTCATTTATTATTTCATTTATTCATTTATTAATTCATTTATTCATTTATTTATTTATTTATTTAATAATTTATTTATTTATGTATTTATTTATTTATTTATTCATTCATGTATTAATTCATTTATTTATTTACTTATTCATTTATTTATTTTATTAATTGATTTATTTTTTATTTATTTGTTTGTTCATTCATTCACTCATTTATTTATTTATTTTATTAATTAATGTATTTAGTTATTTATTTATTTATTCATTCACTCATTTATTTATTCATTTATTCATTTTCATTTATTCATTTATTCATTTATTTATTTATTTATTTATTTATTTGTTTATTAATTTATTTATTTATTTATTTATTCATTTATGTATTTATTTATTTATTTAATTTATTCATTCATTCATTCGTTTATTTATTTATTCATTTATTCATTCATTAATTCATTTATTCATTTATTCATTTATTCATTTATTTATTTATTTATTTATTTATTTATTTGTTTATTAATTTATTTATTTATTTATTTATTTATTCATTTATGTATTTATTTATTTATTCATTTATTTATTTATTCATTTATTCATGTATTAATTCATTTATTTATTTATTCATTTATTTATTTTATTAATTGATTTATTTACTTATTTATTTATTTATTTATTTATTTCTTCATTCATTCACTCATTTATTTATTTATTTCTTCATTCATTCACTCATTTATTTATTTATTTATTTATTTTATTAATTAATGTATTTATTTATTTATTTATTCATTCACTCATTTATTTATTCATTTATTCATTCATTTATTTTTTCATTTATTCATTTATTTATTCATTTATTCATTTATTTATTTATTTATTCATTCCTTCATTGATTCATTCATTCATTCATTCATTCATTTATTTATTTATTTATTTTCCCCACTCAGTTAAATTCCATTCCATTCCCCATATCAGGCTGGGGTAGTCAGTCAATCCTTCTGCCTCTCAATGTATGCCCTTTCTATGTAGCCCTACTAAAAGCTAGTTCTTAATGTTTTTCTTACTTTCCTACCAGTCCAATGAGTGCCATCATTGTTATCGGGCAGGTCCAATTTCTCAATTAAATTAGAAACCACGCGAAAAATAGAGCCTTGACAAGTCTAGAAACTCTTAGAGATACGGTACCTATTTACCCAGTAAAGTCGAAACAGACCAGTATGTCTAAGCCGTATGGCTTGATGATCCTTCATATCAGTGGTAGAGGTATTCGTAGCAGCCAAGATGGCGCTGTTTTAAACGCTACGCTTAGTGTCAGTCTTTAATATAAATTCCGGAGAGAACATGGAGGTTTATCCTCTGCCAAAGGAATGTTAGTGGTTCATCATCATCATTAGCGAAGCGAACCTAACTGTGCCTTTGTTAAATCGAGAAGAAAATGCAGATGAATATGGAACAAAACTCTTTAAAGGGTGAAATGCTATAGAACAGTATAGTAGAATTGATGATGATGATTATGACATAAATAATAACATCAACTTATTTTCAGAAGATTAACTCCATGAGTAAATGAAATTATTGCGGATCATCAGTGCGGATTTAGGCGTAATAGATCGACTATTGATAAGATTTTTTGTATTCGACAGATATTGGAGAAAAAAACGGGAGTATAAGGGTCCAGTACATCAGTTATTCATAGAGATCAAAAATGCATATGACTCGGTTAAGAAAGACTTTTATATAATATCCTTATTGAATTTGGTATTCCCAAGAAACTAGTTCGATTAATTAAAATGTGTATCAGTGAAAAGTACAGCAGAGTCCGTATAGGCCAGATTCAGATACTGTTCCAATTCACTGTGGGCTAATGCAAGGAGATGCACTATCACCTTTACTTTTCAACTTTGCTCTAGAATATGAGATTAGGAAAGTTCAGGATAACAGAGTTTGGAATTGAACGAGTTACATCAGCTGCTTGTCTATGCGGATGATTTCAATATGTTAGGAGAAAATCCACAAACGATTAGGGAAAACAAGGAAATTTTATTTGAAGCAAGTAAAGAGATAGATTTGGAAGTAAATCGCGAAAAGATAAAGTATATGATTATGTCTCGTGACCAGAACATAGTACGAAATGAAAATATAAAAATTAGAAATTTATGCTTTGAAAAGGTGCAAAAGTTCAAATATCTTGGAGCTGCAGTAACAAATATAAATTATATTTGGGAGGAAATTAAACGCAGAATTCATATGGAAAATCTCTGTTATTATTCGGTTGAGAAGCTTGTATCATCCAGTCTGCTCTCAAAATTCGAATTTATAAAACAGTTATATTACCGGTTGTTCTGTATGGTTGTGAAACTTGAACTCTCACTTTGAGAGAGGAACAGAAGTCAAGGGCGTTTGAGAAAAAGGTGCTTAGGGAAATATTTGGGGTTAAGAGGGATGAAGTTACAGGAGAATGGAGAAAGTTACACAACGAAGAACTTCATGCATTGTAATCTTCACCTGACATAATTAGGAATATTAAATCAAGACGTTTGAGATGGGCAGAGCATGTAGCACGTATAGGCGAATACAGAAATGCATATAGTGTGTTAGTTGGGAGACCGGAGGGAAAAATATCTTTGGGGAGGCCGAGATGTATAGGGGAGGATAATATTAAAATTGATTTTAGTAGGTGTGTTATGATGGTAGAGACTGGATTAATCTTGCTCAGAATAGGGACCGATGGCGGGCTTATGTGAGGGCGGCAATGAACCTCTGGGTTCCTTAAAAGCCATTTGTAAGTAAGTAATATAAATAATAATAATAATAATAATAATAATAATAATAATAATAATAATAATATAACAAAATAGCAGCATAAAAGTATGATTCATATAAGAGGTGTAAATATGTCAGAAAACAGATTTCCTTTAGTACGAAAAATGACTTGAACATGTAACAGCCACTTTTACCGGGGATTCATTGCGTCAGCTTTCGACAGAAAGATGTAATTTGTTGTTTTACTTTTATAAGAAGTGCTGGGGCTGTTGACAATCCACTCTAATGCACATTTCTCATCTTTTGAGAAGATTTCTAGACATACACTAGATTTTGTCTCTATTGATAGAATTGAATCTTAGGCATATGATCCGATTCGCTAAATTTAACTACTGTTATTTTATAAGGCTTTGTATGAACAATTTCGACGCTCTCCAACCTAATATCTTGGATACATCTCTCTGTCCAATGGCAGAGAGATTTTTCATCGATTAGAACGCGATTTTTGCACCTTCTTTCTTACTTAAAAATTAACCTATTTCTCTCACTCTTTCATTAAATTCTCGTCTGTTGATTTGTTTTGTAATACACTTGTTATTTGCTATTCTAATTCTATTGTATTCGTACTAAACTGAACTTTATTGAGTGGATATCAGCCTATACTAATAATCTAACCATTATGCCTTTGTTATCTGCCCATTCTACGTAGGTAACATAAAACTTTCCCACACTCCAGCTATGGCAAATGTACACAAAATTCCCACAGCAGTCGCGTTCAATATATAAGTCAACAGTAAAAGACGGACGGCATTTATCTGAGTAAAACTTGTTTTCTGGTGAAAGCTCTGTATTTATATGTATCGCTATATTTATATACCGAAGATTTAATATGCAGTATATAAATCGAATTGCATTTGTAAAGATTAATTTTTGGTCCTAAAGAATTATATGTGATGGTTACCATTTGTTTTTAATGAAGAAAATTTCGCTCCGCTCCGATAATCGAACCTAGAACCCCTAGTTCTACGCATTGGGTGTTCCAACCACTGAGATACGCCGAAGTTCAACCCACCGTACCGGATCAAATCTTTGTCCTTTGGTTCTTTTCCCCTAATGGTCTTAATCCATGTTCGATTTATAGGTCTATATTGACATATATATTAAGTCAACAGTCATCACAAAAGGAGCGCACTCAATTGAGTGACTTGGTGGCAGGAACTCCTACAGTAGGCCTATAGGCTATGCGAATAATCTATGTAGAAATTAATTTTTAATCTTACAGAATTATCTGTGATGGTTACCATTTGTCAATATATACAGTAAGTCGAACACTGAGTAATGCTACGGTTTGTTTACGGCGATCATCACCGGACGCACATCGCCGGCGATTATAAACGCTGGCGATGATCGTGAAGAAGTGGTTTCTTTATCAGCGTACATCGCTGTCAATTCTCATTTGTTTTGCTGCCATAACTCTATTCAATATTTCTACATGGCCTTCTACAGGGACATCATTTTATTTTTACTTCAATTTTTATTGTACCTGAGTTTTTGAATGTACTTCACTCCCACCCCTTCTACTAGTAAACTTCCAACCGTTCACGACACAGAGCCGAAGGCGCGTAAGCAGTACTGAGTTAGGAGTATAGTACGATTCAGAAATATGTTCGCGTTTTCCAGTGACGAAAGAGCTTTCAATATTGAATCATATTTTCGCACAGGTACTGTCGTCCGTTTGCCTACGTCGCATCCCGGTTTCCCCCACCTGCTTCTGTTCCCCCTCTGTAAAGTATAGTAGCTGGGCTGTCTTAGCTCTTTTCTGAAAACATTAATTTCTGTTAGGAATTGGACGTCTACGTATTATTATAAAAGTGTTTAAAATAACTTAAATAAAAGGGCCTCGTTAAGTAATTAACTGTCATGTGATTCACCCCCCCCTTTCTACGACCCTGCGACCTAACAACTTGAACGGACAGTAGATAGCATTTCTGAGTAATTTTATCTTTTCGGATCGGGCAGAAGTGAAGATTGAATTTACAGTGCGTAAGGTACTCTTTTATAGAGTAGGTACAGAATTATTTCAACATGAGTTACTCGTACGAAGGACGAAACTGGTAATTGGAATTGGGTACAATAGTCTATAGTGTGATAATATGCACAAAAGAACTGAAGCCTGTATCGAAATGAATGGCCACCATTTCCAAAAATGTGTTTAAATATCCATATTATGGTTATTTTTCAATTTAACTTCATTCTCTATATTGTACGCTAATGTGCTGTAACAGTAAAATATACACTGCATAATTAATACGTCCGAATGGATAGCTCAATTCGTGAGTAAAACACTAAGTGGTAATACTGTACTGTATTTTTATTAAACAAAAACCTAATCAAAATTATCAAACTCAAAATTGTGATATTTCCTAGTTTACATAATTGAACTACTTTTCTTCCCTCCTATACCTAGTAAACTGGTTTGTATTTTACGCCGGTATCATCGAACTCCAGTCGTGGAAGAGGTAGCAAACTGTGTTTCCTCTTTCAATCGTTAATAGAAAGGTATAGCCAGATTAATATTAAAAATGTTAGTAAAAATAAAATGATGGCCCTGTATAAATATCGATTATTGAAGTGTATGCGGCGATGTGCGTTCTCAATTTGCTTCAGAAGCAACTTTCGGCGATCTGCGTTGCGCACAACGATCTACGTTGGCGATCATCGCTGTAAAGAAACCGTGCGCATTCATTCATTCTAACTCCTAGCAACTCCAGGCGACAATCGCCAGCGTTATGCGCCCCGCGATCATCGCCGTAAACAATCCGCAGCTTAAGGCCACTAAAGGAAAAGAACCAAAGGAGAAAAATTCAGTCCGGTGTGGTGGGTTGAACTTCGGCGTGGCTCAATGGTTAGAGCACCCAGTGCGTAGAATTGGGGATGTCGGGTTTGCTCTTCGGCGCCAGAGCGAATTTTTCTCCATTAATAACAACTTGTACTTGCTATCTGGGAAAAGGAAATTGTACCAGAACAATGGAAGGAGTCCATAATTGTACCCATTTTTAAAAAGGGAGACAAAACCAACTGTGGTAACTTTGAGGAATATCACTTTTGTTGACGTCGTACAAAATTTTGTCCAATATTCTTTTGAGAAGATTAACTCCGTACGTAGATGAAATTATTGGGGATCATCAGTGCGGTTTTCGGCGTAATAGATCGACTATTGATCAGATTTTTTGTATTCGACAGATATTGGAGAAAAAATGGGAGTATAAGGGTACGGTACATCAGTTATTCATAGATTTCAAAAAGGCATATGACTCGGTTAAGAGGGAAGTATTATATGATATTCTTATTGAATTTGGTATTCCCAAGAAACTTGTTCGATTAATTAAAATGTGTCTCAGATAACGTTCGTATAGGTCAGTTTCTGTCAGATGCGTTTCCAATTCACTGTGGGCTAAAGCAAAGAGATGCACTATCACCTTTACTTTTTAACTTCGCTCTAGAATATGCCATTAGGAAAGTTCAGAATAACAGGCAGGGTTTGGAATTGAACGGGTTACATCAGCTTCTTGTCTATGCGGATGACATGAATATGTTAGGAGAAAATACACAAACGATTAGGGAAAACACGGAAATTTTACTTGAAGCAAGTAAAGCGATCGGTTTGGAAGTAAATCCCGAAAAGACAAAGTATATGATTATGTCTCGTAACCAGAATATTGTACGAAATAGAAATATAAAAATTGGAGATTTATCCTTCGAAGAAGTGGAAAAATTCAAATATCTTGGAGCAACAGCAACAAATATAAATGACACTCGGGAGGAAATTAAACGCAGAATAAATATGGGAAATGCGTGTTATTATTCGGTTGAGAAGCTTTTATCATCCAGTCTGCTGTCCAAAAATCTGAAAGTTAGAATTTATAAAACAGTTATATTACCGGTTGTTCTGTATGGTTGTGAAACTTGGACTCTCACTCTGAGAGAGGAACATAGGTTAAGGGTGTTTGAGAATAAGGTGCTTAGGAAAAATTTTGGGGCTAAGCGGGATGAAGTTACAGGAGAATGGAGAAAGTTACACAACACAGAACTGCACACATTGTATTCTTCACCTGACATAATTAGGAACTTAAAATCCAGACGTTTGAGATGAGCAGGGCATGTAGCGCGTATGGGCGAATCCAGAAATGCATATAGAGTTTTAGTTGGGAGATCGGAGGGAAAAAGACCTTTAGGGAGGCCGAGACGTAGATGGGAGGATAATATTAAAATGGACTTGAGGGAGGTGGGGTATGATGAGAGAGACTGGATTAATCTTGCACAGGATAGGGACCGCTGTCGGGCTTGTGTGAGGGCGGCAATGAACCTTCGGGTTCCTTAAAAGCCATTTGTAAGTAAGTAAGTAATAACAAATTGAATTTCATGGATCTGAAACAACCAAATTACTCATCTAATCTACGGAGTAACTACTTAACCTATAGAGTAATCAATTACTTTAAAAGGAAACGACGAAATAAAGAATCCTAACTAATAATAAGCCAACCTATTAACAAAATCACTCTACAAATAAATTAAAATATCAATCTACCAATCTTGGACAATCTAGCAATCAAACTATCAAGAAACAATACATAAATCTACTAGAGATAACTAAACTAACTTCGCATCTACATACTTACGTATTGACCTTCTTATGCAGTGATTTCATACATTTTCGTGTATTATATCCTGATCTAGGTCAATATTCATCCATTCCCGCTCTCACAATTATTCGTGAAAAGTAAGAGTGACCTGTTAGTAGACAGATGCTGTTTTAGATACTGTGTATGTCGCACCTCTCATGTTTGATATTCGGTTAAGCATGCAGAGCGCAATTCACAAATCAGATATTTTAAGCAAAGAAGTTTAATACAATTTTGCTCAGTTTTTCTTCCTTTTCGAAATAAAAATTCTTTTATACGAGATATTTCATATTGTGTTCTGGGAAAGTCATTGATTTAATTCCCAATACTTACTTACTTACTGACTTTTAAGGAACCCGGAGGTTCATTGCCGCCCTCACATAAGCCCGCCATTGGTCCCTATCCTCAGCAAGATTAATCCAGTCTCTACCATCATATCCCACCTTACTCAAATCCATTTTAATATTATCTTCCCATCTACGCCTCGGCCTCCCCAAAGGTCTTTTTTTCCTCTGGCCTCCCAACTAGCACTCTATATGCATTTCTGGATTCGTCCATACGTGCCACATGTCCTGCCCATCTCAAAAGTCTGGATTTAATGTACCTAATTATGCCACGTGAATGATACAATGCGTGCAATAAGCTAAGTAAATTCAAGAGAGCAGTGTACTATTATAATAAATTATTGAAACTATTTTAGTTTTGTCCTTTAAATGTGCACAAATTTGATCCGAACAAATGTAACATTGTAAAATTTCTTTTTCCAGAAAGAAAAGTTACATTTGTTGGGATCAAAACTTCTGCACAGTTTAAAAACAAAACTAAAAATATTTGAATAATTTATTATCGTGATACACTGCCCTCTTAAATTGATAGAACATATTGCGAGTTAAACCAATGACTTTCCCAGAACACGCTCTAAAATCTTTCCTATAAAATAATTTTTATTTCGAAAAAGGAAGAAAACTGAGCAAAATTGTATTAAACTTCTTTGTTTCAGATATCAAAAAGAATAAGACGCTGAAGTTAGTGACATTACGTGACATTACTTATGGTTGACTGTGTATACAAGGCAGAATAATCATTTGCATGTGTTACTACTTTTATCCCAATCCTCTTTTGACGACTATTTTGTTTACCCGAAGTAAACAATAGGCCTACTTCAAACTTGCATACTAGTGCGCATTATAAACCTTCTGTGGTGAAATAAAAGACTACGCCAGGGACGGCAATAGGCGCGCACATGAGCAAGTTGCACACAGAAGTCAGTAATAGTCCGTCAGTCGCTCGTACGGGCTCCACTGATATAATACCAAGCGCATCTGACTAGGGAAGACTGTTCAGCAAGAGTGTACATGGAAGTAAAGAAACGTAAATCTTCAAACTGTTTTAACAACCGAATGGAGGGAGGTTACATTTCTTTTTAGGAATGCAAAATGGTGAAATTCCCAATGTATAATAAGTAAACCATGTATTGTGGGTCCCTATCACCACGGCATGGCGCGTCCTCAGGTTGGGGATCGAGGACACGGCCTCCAGATATGGAGGGTAGCTGCGAATATATTGATTAAGCAGTCGCGGACAGCCGATGAGGGGTGGTCCTCCAGCTTGGGGGTTGGGCGAAGGGCTAACAACCCATCACCGTATAAAAAAACAGCTTGTTGCGAACCCTTCAAATAAAAAAAGGCGGACAAGACTAACTGTAGTAACTTTCGAGGAATATCACTATTGTTGACGTCGTACAAAATTTTGTCCAATATTCTTTTGAGAAGATTAACTCCATATGTAGATGAAATTATTGGGGATCATCAGTGTGGTTTTAGGCGTAATAGATCAACTATTGACCAGATATTTTGTATTCGACAGATATTGGAGAAAAATGGGAGTATAAGGGTATAGTGCATCAGTTATTCATAGATTTCAAAAAGGCATATGACTCGGTTAAGAGAGAAGTTTTATATGATATTCTTATTGAATTTGGTATTCCCAAGAAACTTGTTCGATTAATTAAAATGTCTCAGATAACGTTCGTCTAGGTCAGTTTCTGTCAGATGCGTTTCCAATTCACTGTGGGCTAAAGCAAAGAGATGCACTATCGCCTTTACTTTTTAACTTCGCTCTAGAATATGCCATTAGGAAAGTTCAGAATAACAGGCAGGGTTTGGAATTGAACGGGTTACATCAGCTTCTTGTCTATGCGGATGACATGAATATGTTAGGAGAAAATACACAAACGATTAGGGAAAACACGGAAATTTTACTTGAAGCAAGTAAAGCGATCGGTTTGGAAGTAAATCCCGAAAAGACAAAGTATATGATTATGTCTCGTAACCAGAATATTGTACGAAATGGAAATATAAAAATTGGAGATTTATCCTTCGAAGAAGTGGAAAAATTCAAATATCTTGGAGCAACAGCAACAAATATAAATGATACTCGGGAGGAAATTAAACACAGAATAAATATGGGAAATGCCTGTTATTATTCGGTTGAGAAGCTTTTATCATCCAGTCTGCTGTCCAAAAATCTGAAAGTTAGAATTTATAAAACAGTTATATTACCGGTTGTTCTGTATGGTTGTGAAACTTGGACTCTCACTCTGAGAGAGGAACATAGGTTAAGGGTGTTTGAGAATAAGGTGCTTAGGAAAAATTTTGGGGCTAGGCGGGATGAAGTTACAGGAGAATGGAGAAAGTTACACAACACAGAACTGCACACATTGTATTCTTCACCTGACATAATTAGGAACTTAAAATCCAGACGTTTGAGATGAGCAGGGCATGTAGCGCGTATGGGCGAATCCAGAAATGCATATAGAGTTTTAGTTGGGAGATCGGAGGGAAAAAGACCTTTAGGGAGGCCGAGACGTAGATGGGAGGATAATATTAAAATGGACTTGAGGGAGGTGGGGTATGATGATAGAGAATGGGTTAATCATGCTCAGGATAGGGACCAATGGCGGGCTTATGTGAGGGCGGCAATGAACCTCCGGGTTCCTTAAAAGCCTGTAAGTAAGTAAGTATAATAAGCAAAAAGCACATAATGTGCAGAAAACATAATTTAAAACAACACTATTTACAAAGTAAATATGTAGGCCTAAGTATAACGTTACTGGCATGAAATGATATCCATCACTAATATAATGTTATTGGCCAGTCAAAATTTTATTACATCCATTGTTGACGTCCCACTTCACCGAAACGTATGCCATGATCTATGTAGCTGATGGTTCAATATTACCTTACTAACATTAGCATTTACCAGTGACATAAACATTAGGGTCAATTTTTTTTATTGGGTTATTTCACGACGCTGTATCAACATCTAGGTTATTTAGCGTTGGGGTTGAGGGAAAACCCCGGAAAAAAACCTCAACCAGGTAACTTGCCCGACCGGGATTCGAACCCGGGCCACCTGGTTTCGCGACCAGACACGCTGACCGTTACTCCACAGGTGTGGACCGTTAGCGTCAATTATTGAGTATTTTCATAATGTTTCATTCAGAAGTAATTATTATGGTTTTGTTGCCATTCCTTTTCCTCATGGTTTTCAAATTGTTAAAAGAATAAAATTAAATGTTTTCAGTTAATATTAAATTATGCCAGCCCTGTCACAGTATAAAGAAGATACAGTAGAGACAACTCTTGTCGGCACCTTTGATGTTGTTGGTACTAAAATAAAACTTAGGGAGGTGTAGTTCTCAATGAATCCAACCATGTCGCTAGTATCGGCAGAGTTAACAGCTGATTTTAGCGATCAGCTGTTCAGACATGCTAAACTTTCAGATGAAACTTTATATTAACTGTTGTAATTGTCCCTTTGTTCTGTAGTGATATTTGTGTCTTATTATGTAGGTCTAATGAAAATTCACTTTTTATTTTCAAAATACATATAAAATTGCAGTGTTTATGATTGAAGTAAAACATAGATTCCTATTAGCGAAGTGCTTACCGTTTTATTCTGTTTCTTCATATCCATTGTATTTCTTTCCATATAATGTTATTAGCTAGTCAACAAAATTTTATTATATTCATTGTTGACGTAACTTCATCGAAACGAATGTCATGATCTATGTAGCTAATGATTGAATATTACGTTACCAACATAAGCATCTACCAGTGACTTTAAAATTAGCGTCAATTAGTAAATATTTTCATGATGTTTATATACGGAAGTAATTATTATTATGATTATATTGCCATTCCTTTGCCTCATGTCTTTCATATTTTAAAAGATGAGTAATAAATCTTTTCAGTTAATATTAAAGCCTGTCGTAGATGGAGAACCATCTGGTGGAGGTTCCAGACAATACACCCGGTTTCGTGACATGCGCACTCAGAATTTGTTCCCACGAAATGGGCTAGTTGACCTTACTGTATCTTCTTTATACTGTGGCCCTGTCAGATTCCTTATGTAGATGCAGAACCATCTGGTGGAGATTCCAGATATTAGACTCTATTTCGTGACATACGCACTCAGAATTCGTTCCCACGTAATGTACTGATTTTTTTTTATACTGTGGCCTAAAACTAATGTTTATGATGCTGCACTGTTATTTATACAATTTGAATCCTAATCACGCTTTGGTTGCTGTCAGCCTATCGTCATATAATTATGTTGGCTTTATCATTCGAGTAATCAATTTCTTTAATATCTTTGTAAAATACACTGGAAAACATACAGCTATATGTGCTACAGATATTCATTTGCATTCAGATTGTTTTCTATTTATAATATCATCGCCTTATTGCAATTGTGGGATATCTTTTAAAAATTTAAATGCAATTTCTTTCTTTTTTCAAAAAATCAATCCCTTTCAAATGTAGTGGATTAATATATTATATTTCAATTAATGATGATATTATAACCTATATTCCGCTATAGAAATATTATAAAATGACATTTCTTGGAAAGCAATAAAGAGATATGTTGTATGTATGATTCTATTGGGTTTGCACTTCTCTGGATTTTCTACTAAAAAATTCCTGTCTTTCTAAATTATTCTGTAGTTCTTTTATTCTGGATCTTTATGGTCACCCTCATTGAGGGCAGACAATTTCGTTTAAAATTTATCTCTCTATTGCAAATATTTACTTAATGCGCATGTCTTTTGAATTATTTTATTTTATTGGGTTATTTTACGACGGTGTATCAACATCTAGGTTATTTAGCGTCTAAATGAAATGAAGGTGATAATGCCGGTGAAATGAGTCCGGGGTCCAGCACCGAAAGTTACCCAGCATTTGCTCATATTGGGTTGAGGGAAAACCCCGGAGAAAACCTCAACCAGGTAACTTGCCCCGACCGGGATTCGAGTTTCGCAGCCAGACGCGCTGACCGTTACTCCACAGGTGTGGACTCTTTCGAATTATATGCGATACTGGTTTATATTTTAAAATGTTCATTGTTGAAGGTAAGAGAATAGTGGCAATGCAGGGGACATTATTATGAGCAAAAAGGGAGAAAAAGAGAGTTTTAGTACATGAGCAAATTTATGTGCCTAGTGATATTCTCACCATTACCAAATCGTGCAAGGAAAATGTAAATCCTTAATCACTAAAATAAATTAAGACAGATCAAGTTCTGGACTGTAAAAAAGTTTACAGTCAAAAACTACTAAACAAATACCATGGGTCAAAAGTCATACGCAATTATGTGACAAACTTTAAGTTCACTAAAGGTAATCTAAATTGAACATATTACAAGACGTCACGGTGGTCTAGTGGCTAGTGGACTTATAAGCCTGTGGACCCGGGTTGGATCTCCGTCGTACTCCCGGTTTATAACTTGTGTTAGGCAAGCCAGTGGTCCAGGCAACACAAGGGTTTTCTCTGGGAGCTCCGGTTCCCCTGCGGCATCTCAACAAACCCCAATCATCGCGGGTATAGCGTAGACTAGCCTCCATCGGCGGACCCTGGGCAACGACTATGTAGGTAAATTGGGTGAGTGACGGAAAGTTAAGTACCAACCGTTATAAAAAAAAATACTGCAAGATTAGGCCAGCTGACGTTGAATATAAAGCAGTGGATTCTAATACAATTTGAGAGGTATTCACTGCTAAAGTGTTCCTCTCTAAAATTAAATATTAAATCAAAGTATGTAGCATTAGATTTTTAACGTGGATGCAACATTTTGTGCAGGAATTATGTTTGTCATTAATAAATTGTTTTAGTATGAAATTAAACTGTAATTTATTTATAAAAATGGCAATAGCCTATAGGAAGTTTTAAAATCAGAACGAATATTTAATTAAATATTTGATTATCTTACAAAATGACTAAGGCAACTCAGTTTAATATTATATTATATACATACTGTATACATACATACATACATACATACATACATACATACATGTATCACTATAATATAATATAAATTAGTTGAACCTAAATGGTTCACATCTGCTGCTTTACTACACACTACAAATTATGGTCCACGTCTATATAATTCAATAATAAAATTTCATCCACAATTGACTACTTTAAGCAATGAAATTTTCAGATCCAGAATTAAAAAATGTATATGCCAGACTTCCCTGTATTTATATTATGTACCATGTATTGTAAAACAAGTTTATTTCTATCCTAAGTATATTTTTTCTATCTTATCTTGGTTACTATATCAACATGACCTGTACTAATTATATTACTAATAATAATTTAATATTAATCCACCAATCTCAACATAGTCTCTTTTTTCACTCAGTTATTACTAGTATTATTATTTACTAATTTTATTATCATCTTTATGTGACCTTTTTTTCTTAAGTATTTTGTCTACAAAGTTTGTATATCTATGTAACGGAACTGTCCCCGTACACGAGCTTTGCTCTTTCGGGGTATTTTAATGTAACGTTTTTATGTATACGTTATTATTAAATAAATAAAATAAAATAAAATCAATAAAATAAATAATGGGGTATTTGACGAAAATTTAATAAAACAATTTAACTCACTATTTAGCAAATTGAATATAAAAATAAATGAAGTATCATAAAAAAATGAATAATCGTATTAAAATTCAACTTTGTAGCCGAAAATTTTGTCCTTGAAAAGACGGATGAAAGATATGTCCCATCCCTCTCTTCCTCTTTCCTCATATCCTCTCCCTCGGTCCCTCTACCACCCTCTTTCCTCCTCTCCCCTCCCTCTCCCTTCCTCCTTCCCTTTCTCTTTCTCTCCCTCTCCTCTTTCTCTTTCCCTCTCCTTCCCTCTCTCCCCTTCTCCTCTCATCTTCTCATCCTCTCCCTCCCCCTCTCCCTTTTTTCTTTCTCTCTTTCTTTCTTCCTTCCTTTCTTTCTTTCTTTCTTTCTTTCTTTCTTTCTTTCTTTCTTTCTTTCTTTCTTTCTTTCTCAAAGTGATTGATTTACAACATATCTCGCCCTTGCATTTAAGCGACAATAAGTGCAATTGTGCAGTAGAACTGCCCGCCGTGTACTCAATGGGTATGATGCAGCTGTAATACTTGCGCTGCGTGAAAATAATCTCTAGTATGCTTGCTTCTTCTCTCCTATCTGTATCGTCTTAGATGCAAACCTTGCGTCGTGTTTCAGCTTACGGAAATCACACTGTCTTTCGGTCAAGTGATTCGGAACGATGGAAATTCAAGTCATGGAAGAAGAAGTTCTGCGGAACAGAAGTATGGAACAGAAACAAAAGAAACGATGTTGTCTTATTAAAGAGGAAAAGTATTATTTATAACTAGCCGTACCCGTGCGCTCCGCTGCACCCGTTAGAAATAAATATAAAGTAATTACATAATTAAAATAGGACATTTGATCCAGGGAACATTCGTGTTTCATAGAAGGATAAATCGTTTAATATGTTACTTAATTTAAATTGCATCCACATAATTAAAATGCGATCATTTTGGTCCAGAGACACTCATTTGGTGCAATGACAATTCTTTAACATGATTCTTAATTTTTATTACATGCAACCATAGTTTAATGAAGATTGACATCATTTAGATTTAATGTGTATATTTTATTTCACTTGTTACAGATTTCCATTGAATTATGGTAATAACTTAATTTTAACCTTTGTTTTCTACGTATTCAGTAAATGGCGCTTGGCCCACTATGGTTCTGAACCCTTCAAATAATTTAAATTATATTATATAATATTACCGTACATTACATTACATTACATCATATCATATCATATCATATCATATCATATCATATCATATCATATCATATCATATCATATCATATCATATCATATCATATCATATCATATCATATATCATATCATATCATATATCATATCATATCATATATCATATCATATCATATCATATCATACCATATCATATCATACCATATCATATCATATATCATATATCATATAATATATAATATCATATCATATATCATATTATATTATATTATATCAGAAGTTACTGTAATAACATTATAGCATTATGTCCATCTAGAGAAACTACACTTTCCAATGGTGAAATAATAATTAATTATACAAATCGGTTAATTTAGCTTCCGATATTACTTCATACAAACACAGAAACATTCTCTGTAGGCTATCTTTCATAGCTTTCGATTGTTGCTGTCCCCCTTATAGACGAAGTCATTTGTTTTTTAATTCATTACACGGCCTTAGATGGCAGTTATTTTAATTTTAAAACTCATTTATCTCATTAAATATCAGTCCTATCAAAATTTTTCAAGGAATAAAAACTTAGCGCAAATTAGTTTTAAAGAAACTTTTGTTATGTAACATTTTTCACAAAAATCAATAATAAGCGAGATATTTCGATTTATTTAATTCAGGCCCCCTTATAACCCCCCTTTTAAATAATGTATTTTGAATGCTATATAGCCTAAAATCTACGTTACAACGAACTTAATTTATATTCCAATTTTCATCGAAATCGGTTCAGCCATTATCGCGTGAAAAGGTAACAAACATACAGACAGACATACAAACAAAAATTTCAAAAAAGCGATTTTCGGTTTCAGGGTGGTTAATTATATATGTTAGGACTAATTATTTTTGGAAAATCGAAAATTACCAGAAAATTTTCGGCTACAGATTTATAATTAGTATAGATAGTGCCATTGCTGAAACTGTACAAAAAATTTGCTCGCTACTAACAATAAGACTGTTCACCGCTATGAACTAACGATTAGTACATCTGACCGTGAAACGAGAAGGCACGGGTTGAGACAAATTACTTTGTTGAAGTTTTTATTTCCGGGGTTTTCCCCTCAATCAATTAAGAGCAAATCCTGGATAACTTCCGGCGCTGGACCCTGGACTCATTTCGCTGGCATTATCACGTTCATTTCACTCAGACGCTAGATAACCTTGGCAATTGATATAGCGTCGTAAAATAATAGTACATTATGCAACGAGCCTATAATGGTAGTAATTAAGACGCAAGGATGTTTATGAAACGAGCGCAATCGAGTTTCATAATTTTCATACGAGCGTCTTAATTACCATTATAGGCAAGTTTCATACGACTTTTTATGCCCGACCATTTTTCTAACTTGAAATTATTCGTAAGTACTCATGTTATTGTTATGCGAGTGAGTACAATAGCCTACGTCATAAATTATGAGATGTGCGCAGACGCGAAAGTATTGATTTTTTCCGGGAAACGAATGTCGACGACCTTATTATAATCTAGGTAAACATTAGTCTTGATATAACCTTTAAATTGAATTCGACATTGAAAAACGAGATGACAAATTTAATTTATTTGAATATTATTTACAATTAACGCTAATTATTATAGTAACAGAACATAACCTTCTGCGACAGTATTGGATTTCCAGCCTCCGTGACGTTTCGATATTTGTCTTTCGATTGCATATCCGAGAATAATCGAAAACCTGAACTTTAATGAATAGGTGTACTTTAATGATATGGATTAAAGAACTGCTGCCAGGTGTATAATTACTACATTTCGGCATGGTCGAGCATAAACAAACTTTAAAACCTTCTGATGCTACAATCCACTCCGGCTAATATGTTCAAAATTACCGAACAAACGTTTCACTCTGTACTTTCTCCACTCTTCGTAACAGCTGAATCAGTTTCATGGTGCTACGAATTATAAACTGGTATCGACTCCTGTATTATAGGCGACTCAACGCTTGCAAGTAAATTACATCGGTTTAAGTTCATATAATAATTACTGAAAATCATAAAAATGTGTACGAGCAAGCCGGAGCTGGCCTACTTAGCTGAACGTAATAATATCAATAGTACATTAACGCCGTGGTTGTGCGGCAATTTCTTCTGCAGTTGAGTGAAGCACGTAGTCTAATTAATAGCATTCCTAACTTGCAGTTCTGGTCAGATTTCAATAAAACATCAGGGTGATACTGATAAGTAGAGACGAGAATTCCATGCAAATGCATCTTTTTATAGGAACATAGGACATCGCTCAAACTTAGTACTTATCCATTTCATTACTTTCTGGTTCCAAATATGTGTATTTTTTTTCGAGAATATTTGCATGTTTTGGCCTTTTTGGGAATAAAAACATGCTTAATACATATTTAAGCAATTTTTAGCTTAATAATGCATATACTATATATTATATTCTGCTTAAATGCATGTTAGGAGAAAATCCACAAACGATTAGGGAAAACACGGGAATTTTACTGGAAGCAAGTAAAGCGATACATTTGGAAGTAAATCCCGAAAAGACAAAGTAATGTCTCGTGACGAGAATATTGTACGAAATGGAAATATAAAAATTGGAAATTTATCTTTTGAAGAGGTGGAGAAGTTCAAATATCTTGGAGCAACAGTAACAAATATAAATGATACTCGGGAGGAAATTAAACACAGAATAAATATGGGAAATGCCTGTTATTATTCCGTTGAGAAGCTTTTATCATCCAGTCTGCTGTCAAAAAATCTTAAAGTTAGAATTTATAAAACAGTTATATTACCAGTTGTTCTTTATGATTGTGAAACCTGGACTCTCACTTTGAGAGAGGAACATAGGTTAAGGGTGTTTGAGAATAAGGTGCTTAGGAAAATATTTGGGGCTAAGAGGGATGAAGTTACAGGAGAATGGAGAAAGTTACACAACATAGAACTGCACGCATTGTATTCTTCACCTGACATAATTAGGAACATTAAATCCAGACGTTTGAGATGGGCAGGGCATGTAGCACGTATGGGCGAATCCAGAAATGCATATAGAGTGTTAGTTGGGAGGCCGGAGGGAAAAAGACCTTTAGGAAGGCCGAGACGTAGATGGGAAGATATTATTAAAATGGATTTGAGGCAGGTGCGATATGATGGTAGAGACTGGATTAATCTGGTTCAGGATAGGGACCTATGGCGGGCTTATGTGAGGGAGGCAATGAACCTCCGGGTTCCTTAAAAGCCGGTAAGTAAGTAAGTTTTAATGGTTTTGAGTGGACACCTCAGTTTCATGATTTTTATGTCCCTTATTTTAGCTTCAGGAATCAAGATTGAAGAAGAAAAAGAAGAAAACTAAATAATAGAAAAATGAAAGAAAATGTTAAGATTTGCACTATAAGATGTTAGAAGATTTTCCCCAGGACGGAAGTTCACTTTGATAACACTTTACCGACGACCCTCTAGTAGTAGAATAGTAGAGAGGAAAATAATATAGAGGGTCGAAGCAAACTGCCGACAAATAATTAGGTCAAAAGCACCCTCTTTCAGAGAGATTGTAAATTCTGTCCCTTTTCCAGTAGTAGTAGCAATTTAGAGTCTTCTAAAATTGGAATCATTCGCTAAACTATCTTTGCAGTGTGTGAAGCTCGTAAGCGGTTAATGTGTTTGTTTATTCTGTTTGCGTGTGTTAATGTGATTCTAATATGTTTCCAAATAAATGTTCCAAAATTGTACTCTTTGCACAGTGGATTAATTAGATCATGTGGGGATGTCGTATTCTGCGATTGTTGCATAAAGAGGTAAGCACTGCTATTCTGTTTCCTAATATTTCCTATGGCAGTTGTTCTCCGTAAAAAAATTACAAAAGAAACTTCTTTAAAATAATTAATTAAATTACGGTGTCCGTTTTTAAATCGTATCTAGATATCTCCGGGTTCCTTAAAAGCCATTTGTAAGTAAGTAAGTATTATCTTAGCTCGAATGGTTTTCTCATTGCATGTGTGGACAAAATGTGGTATTTCCCGAAAATAAAGGAGATGGTTCCTGAAAATGTATACTTTTGTCTAATCTTGATAAAAAAATTTCTGTCATTGCAAATAAGCTGCCTTTAAATAAATACTTCGTTATTATTGTTATTAAATTCAAGTGGCATTTTGTACAAGATTAGGCCTACTATTTCTGTTGTACACTGATTTACAGGCACGGGTACATGATTAGATGTAAATACAGAGTACCAAAGCATGCGGGGAGAATCGCGGCGTGAGGTACACCTAACTTGTATTCAAAGTAATCAAACGCAGGACTCTTGTAATTATAACCCGTCTGACGGAACATTGCAGTTTTCAGATGAGGGCGCTCGTGTGTCGCGAATGCGATCCGCTCAGTCTCGATGCGTGGCGAGTCAGCTGGAGAAATGTTGGTACAGTCTGACAATAACATCAACAACTGTTATGAACATAATCAAATACAATTACCAACACCATAGTTGAATTTACTTTTTCTGTCATGTACGGTATATAAACGTATTTTATTCCAGAAGTAGCTGTATGCCCGTGGCAGAGGTCTAAATTTCATCTGCGCTATCAGTTGAACTGCCTTCGTCTGCTGTATCTGTGCTGCCACCTGGCCTATCATAATCCATCTCATCTTCATCATACTCTTCATCACTACTCACAATGCCTATGTTTATTACTGCCCTTTCTACTTCCTCTTCCATTAACGCGGCACGACGCCAATATTCGTCCTCGATATGTTTAACAGATTGACAGCATTTTATCCAGACTTCTTTGCTGATTTCGCTTATTGATTGTGCGGTCATTTGTTTCAAAACTGACAGCCTCCAGAATGTATCTTTTCCGTCATTAAACTGTACCTTTTTCTTAACAGCATTCAGAAGTTTGCATAGGGTCGGAATTTCTTTTCTCTTCTCATAAAACTCCAAAAAGTTCTGCGGATGACACATTTTTTCAAAATCATCAAGTACAATTTTCTTTGGATGTGGGCGGCTTTCACCAGGAATTGAAAATTGTCCTCCAATGCGCTTTGCTTCCTCACCTCCTTAGCTATAATATGTATTGTTATTTCACTCTACCCCACAGCCGTTGCTGTTCTTTTCACAGCGTTCGTTAATGGAATGATAAGACCTTTCTTTTTCTCTTCTTTACAAAATTTTAGCACATTATATATAATCTTTCTGCTTTGCGAGTGTAAGACTTCGCGTGACGAGTGTCTCGGCGGAGTTTCCATTTGCTCTTGTGTACACACACACTTCCGATACCGACTAGCAGACTGAACGAAATGAACTGAGGCATTTCTTCACTGCAGCGCTGTGCAGAGTACGTCAGAACAGGGTGACGTAATGCAGAATCGATCGCATGTTTATGTCCAAGCTTACTCTACCTGCCGTCTGCAATGATTCTTCAGACGGATTATACATTGTTGATGGCAGCTGATACGAAAATGTTCAATAAAATTAGATTTCTATGCCACAAACCCAGCAGCATTTGTCAAAAATAAGACTACCGCATCATTGATAGACAGCAGCCAACTTATTTACTAACAGAATGTTCTTGCCTATGACCGAAATGGTGTAAAAGAGTATTTCTTCTCTGATTTCTCACCTAAATCGTCTCCTCGCCACACCAGTTCACGTTAAAGAGACAATGGTATTTCTTCCGCATAATGAGATGATCGAAGCGGGATTTTCAATGTCATCTACATATCTTTAATAAGCCAGAACAATACAAAACGCTGCGGCGTGTCTTTATTCTTCTTTATGAGAGTTCTTCTCTCGCCAAACAGAACTCACAACTTCGAGACAATTCGAGTGTTCAATTTCACAGAAACTAGAAACGTAGGCTTTTACTAATCAATTGGAAAGGGAAGGAAAATCTGTGAACCGAATTACTAAGAGAAAAAAATTAAAGGAGAACGGAAACTGTCACAGATGTGCGTGTTCTTCTTTCATTAGCTGGTTGCGAGATCCAGCTTTCTCAATCCCGCAGCCTTACTAAGAATTCCGCCGACTTACACACTAGATCTTTTATAAAGTAAAATACCAAACCAAGCCACAATACCACAACTCGTTTCTACCAAGGTGACTTGACAAACGTACCAATTATTTCCTCGGCACATAGGGTAAAGTTGCCTAATTCCGTGATACTATTAATTCCGTGATACGTTTTTTTTTTTCACTGAATGTCATTGGGTTGGACATCTTGCTAAGAAGTTCACCGATATCTCAAAAGTATGCGAAAGATATAATCTTTCGAGAAATATGTCTAGTGCTATGTCTGGCAAAGGTTCGACTGACATTCAATTTTAAGAAAGTATCACGGTATTAGGTGTATCAGAGAAACAGGCAACTTTAACCTATAAACACTTCTAATGAGCATACTAAACAACTTAAACAAAACCTTAAAATGTATTTTTAATTGGGTCATTTTACGACGGTGTATCAACATCTAGGTTATTTAGCGTCTGAATGATATGAAGGTGATAATGCCGGTGAAATGAGTCCGGGGTCCAGCACCGAAAGTTACCCAGCATTTGCTCGTATTGGGTTGAGGGAAAACCCCGGAAAAAACCTCAACCAGGTAACTTGTCCCGACCGGGATTCGAACCCGGTTTCGCAGCCAAACGCGCTGACCGTTACTCCACAGGTGTGGACCTTTAAAATGTATTAATTATACATATCAGCTACAATAAAAAGAATTTCTTACTATTTCCTTAACCGAAAATTCAAGATAAATACATGTACACTATGCCACATTACTATAAAATTTGTAATTTTTAAATTATAAATGTTTGTAACAATTTCAATATTCTATTATTTATTTCATTATTCATTTACTCATTTACTCACTCACTCATTTAGTCATTTACTCATTCACTCATTTATTTATTTATTTATTTATTTATTTATTTATTTATTTATTTATTTATTTATTTATTTATTTATTTATTTATTTATTTATTTATGGCCCAAGAACCGAGCCCTGAGGGATTCCGGCCTTTACGGTACGCCAATTGGAAGAATGACCATCGGCTGATACATATTGTTGGCGTTCGCGAAGGTAGGAATCGAACCAAGCTACGGCACTGTTAGAAAGATTGTAGTTTTTGAGTTTACATAAAAGCAGATCCGTATAAACTGTGTCAAAAGCTTTGCTGATGTCTAGTAATGTCAGTAGCGTTAGTTCTCCCCTGTCACTGGCTTCTCGAGTGTCTTCAACCACTTTTAAAAGGACAGTAGTAGTATTAATATCCTGTTCGGAAACCAGACTGTTTGTCATCAAGTAAACAATGCTCATTGAGGTAGTCAGTGAGTTGGTTATGTACTACGCCCTTCAGTGCTTTTGACAGAGCTGACAAGATGCTAATTGGTCTATAGTCGTTTGAGGATTCAGGGATTTTATCATTCCTCATCATTCTAAAAAAATATATCGCTAGTTCCCACAGAATGTCAAGTATACGATTCAGCAAAGACTTTCATATAATATAGGCCTATCATGACAAACTAATCTCCTCCTTCACAGTTACTGCCCATAATAACAATGATATTGATGCCCAACAACAATAATAAAAAGCAAAAAGTTAATAGGAATAACAATAAATAAATGCAATGGAACAAAATATTTTTTCAAAAAATTACAAGAGAATACAAATACGACATAATGAAGTATAAAAAAACTAAAGGAGAAAGTTAGAAAAGAAAGATGAAGAAAGGGGAAAAAAGGTACAAAAGGAAGAAAAGTGTAGAAGGTGATGAAAATAGACAACGACAAGAAAAGAGAGACAGGAGAAAAGTGGGAAAGGACAGATATTGAGAACAAAGTTGAGAAAGGGAGCAAAATTAGAAACAGAGCAAAGCTGAGAAACGGAGAGAAAGTTAAGAAACGGAAGCAAAGTTGAGAAACGGAAAGAAAGTTGAGAAACGGAAGCAAAGTTGAGAAACGGAAAGAAAGTTGAGAAACGGAAGCAAAGTTGAGAAACGGAAGCAAAGTTGAGAAACGGAAGCAAAGTTGAGAAACGGAAGCAAAGTTGAGAAACGGAAGCAAAGTTGAGAAACGGAAGCAAAGTTGAGAAACGGAAGCAAAGTTTAGAAACGGAAGCAAAGTTTAGAAACGGAAGCAAAGTTGAGAAATGGAAGCAAAATTGAGAAACGGAAGCAAAGTTGAGAAACGGAAGCAAAGTTTAGAAACAGAAGCAAAGTTGAGAAACGGAAGCAAAGTTGAGAAACGGAAGCAAAGTTTAGAAAGGGAGCAAAATTAGAAACGGAGCAAAGTTGAGAATGGGGAGGAAAATTGAGAAGAGTTAGTAAAACTGAGAATTGCGAGCAAAGTTGAGAAACGGGAGCGAGGCTGAAAAGCAAGAGCAAAGCTGGGAAGGGGGAGCAAAGTTGAGAAGAGTTAGTAAAACTGAGAAGCGCGATCAAAGTTGAGAAACGGGAGCAATGCTAAAAGCATGAGCAAAGCTGAGAAGCGAGAGTAAAGTTAATAAATGGGAGCAAAGTTGAGAAGACTTAATAAAGCAGAGAATTGCGAGCAAAGTTGAGAAACGGGAGCAAAGCTGGGAAGCGGGAGGAAAGTTGAGAAATGGGAGCAAAGTTGAGAAGAGTTAGTAAAACTGAGAAGCGCGATAAAAGTTGAGAAACGGAAGAAAAGTTGAAAAGCATGAGCAAAGCTGAGAAGCGAGAGTAAAGTTAATAAATGGGAGCAAAGTTGAGAAGACTTAATAAAGCAGAGAATTTCGAGCAAAGTTGAGAAATGGGAACAAAACTGAGAAGCACGAGCAAAGCTGGGAAGCGGGAGGAAAGTTGAGAAACGGAAGAAAAGTTGAGAAAAGTTAGTGAAGCCGAGAAGCGCGAGCAAAGCTGAGAAGCACGAGCAAAGCTGGGAAGCGGGAGAAAAGTTAGAAGAGTTAATAAAGTTGAGAAGAGCGAGCAAAATAAAAAAGGAGAGCAAAGTTGAGAAACGAGAGGAAGGTTGCGAAACAAAAGGAATGTTTAAAAATGGAGGCAAGTGAAAAGGAAGTAAATTGGAGAAAGAGAAGGAGAGTGGGGAAATGGAGGGATATTGGAACTGGGAATATAGTCGGAAATAGAGAAGGGACGCGAAGATAGAGAACAAAATCGGAGATAGAGAGGAAAGCTGGGACGAAAAAAGAAAGCGGGAACGGAGAAAGAAAGCTGGAACAGAAAAACAGAGAAGGAATGCGGGACAGAGAAGGAAAGCGTCTACAGAGTAGGAAAGGAATGAGGAGATAGAGTGGGAAAGCGGAGAAAAGTTGGGATTTCGAGACAGAGAATGGAGATAGGAAAGAAAAGTGGAGAAGAAGGTGGAAAATTGTAAGAGAGATTGAAATTGTAGAAATAAGAAAAAAGAGGAGAAAGAGAAGGGAAATTAGGGAAAAAAGCTACTAAAAGTAATAAAAGATTGAATTAAAGAAAAGGAGAAAGATGGTAATAGAAACAAACAAAAGGAAAATATTATTATGATACAGTATGAAAGTGAGGCGGAAATGAAAGAATCTAAATCTGAAACAGGGAACTGATAAGGATAAAATTACAAATGATTCTATACATGTTACTATTTTTAAGAATAAATTCAAATTACGCTGTAATCATTTAGTTCTTATTCTGAACGAATGAAAATATTTTATTGCATAATATATAACTGGAACGTGAGTACTGTTGGAAACAGAAATTTGCCGTAAATTAAACACCTCGGATTATACCGCGAATTAAAATCATGTGCCATTCCATCACGCACGAGAATGGAACTCGGAATTCCTAATCTGTCCACACTTCGTGCATAGTGTAGTAATTCCAAGCTCGCATTCCACACTTAATCCTGATCGATCAATAATGTCGAAAGTACTGCTCTCGCTTATGCATCCAAGTTTAGCTCATTTCACTAAAATCATTGTTAACAAAGGTTAACGATGTGGCAGGTAATGAGTAAGGATGTTCACAACTTAAAAATGTATTTTGTCCACGAATTGAAGGACTAAGGAAAATGTTAACTTAAAAGTTTGTCATCTAAGATAAAATTTGCTACCTATTCACTGGCAGTACAATTTTCTTTACAGTTTTATGGGGAAATTGTATCGTGCTATTTATCATTTCCTTTGTTTACATTGAAGATATTTACTAATTAAAATCATTGCTTACTTCAACATATTTAATTAAGAATATTTTCTTACAATATGTTACAAGATCAGATATGGTAACACCTTATTCATCATCACCATCACCATTACCATCGCCGCCACCAATCTTTATTATTACTATTATTATTATTATTATTATTATTATTATTATTATTATTATTATTATTATTATTATTATTTAGTCTACTGTCCGAAGACAGGTTCGAACCTCGTAAGAGACACCAATAAGGCATCATCCATGAGACAACTAAGCCAGGAGATAATGTGCTAGAATGACCAGTAACATAATTACATTAATCATTAATCAGTCTTCAGATGTATACAAACAATTGTTCTTCCTCCGACATATACGTTTCGTCAAGTGAGATGTGCTGCCTGATAACAGATGTACATTAGGGTGGAGTGAATCTATACGTGAAATTGTCTTTTATCTGTTTTCTAAATGTAAATAGTTGCAAAAATCCGTATTTTCACTTAATTTAGGAATGTGAAAAATAATGGAGTTTCTGTATTTAATTTTTGTGGTGCCCCCAAGGGCTCTGAAGTTTCTTAAAATTATAATCTTTTGCCTCTTTGTATATTTGTTCTATTATTTTGTTTTTCAATATATAGCTAGTGAATTGCTATAAATCACATATTTAAATTTTATTTGAAAGACTCTAAATTGGGGTTGCAGTATACAGCATTTTTGAGGGGATCAAAAGGGACAAAATATATAGTATTTTACATAAAATATGACAAATTTCATTTCAGCCCTTTTTATTTTTTAGTTAGAATTTATTCTTGTTAACTTTTTCATTTCTTTTTGAGTGGTAACTAAATCAACAGATCCAATTACCATACTTCTTTCTGTTCTTTGATCAAGTAAAACATTATTTCTTGTTTTGGAACACGGCGGTCTTTATCACAATTACAGTATTATTATTATTTTTTTTTTTGCATTTGCAGCTCCATATAGGCCTATCAAGCTGTTTGTTTGTTTCTTCTTTGAATTTTGCAATGTTGTCATTTTAGTTGTCGTCACTATGTTGTTTCTTACAAAGCTTCATTAAGTTTGTGTATTGGTCATGGTAAGCACGAGTCAGTTGTAATATTCTTGCATGACTGATTGTCGGAATATATGGCTTTACCTGGATTTCCTTAGTTTTGATAGCAACTCTTTCTGAAATCTCTCCAACAGTAGGTTCTTTTGATTTGAACTCAGGTTTTAATTCATTTTTGACACTTAGATAATATTTTATTACGTCATGATAGATAGGTAATTGTGATGTATTCAGCCCCTCTGGAATTGAGCACCGTTTTTGCAAAACTTGCTAACTGAAAAAACTAAATTTTACAGGAGAGACAAAAACACTATAGTAAGCAAATTTTGCTGTAAGTCTAACTTATAGCAGAAAGCAAGTTTTGAAAAAACGATCACACTTTGACACACTACAATGAAGAGAAATAACCCAATTTTACTAAGACGCTTTGAACATCATGTAGAGGCCTGCCTTATATTAACGAATCCATCAAAATCTCAATTTTGGAAATTTTACAGTTAGCAAGTTTTGCAAAAACGGTCCTCGATTGCGAATAAAGAGTAGAAGGTCAGATTTCTTATATTAATTAGAGATATTCTGATTTAAATAGCCTGCAACATAAGCAGAATGAATTTCCATTAATTTTGTTATATTAATTATATCATACCTAAGAGTTTTGTGATTATTCCAACTTTTCTTATCAATTGAGATTTCTGTGACACTTCAAGATAAAAAACGGGAGACCAAAAATATGCAGTCTTTTAACATGTATTTTTGTTTGCTTGTTTTTTTTTTTACATTTTCCTGGTATCCTGTTCAGATTAAATCACTAGAGAATGTTCTCTCGCTAAAAAATCTGAACCTCAAAATTTTGTGAGAATTTCAAAATATGATGCTCTTGGGGCACCTCTAAATATTAAGCTAGAGAAAATATATTTTGCATTGCTCTTTATGATATCATTCCACAATTTTTCCATGGTATTACATTTTGAATCCATAAACTTCATATTTTCACTCCACCCTAGTGTACATATCAGTCAGAACCTCAATCAGCGGTACAAGTAACAGTGGACACCTCTAAAATTCCCGCTACTTCTGACTTCCCAATGTTGATATCAACTTCTAATTTGGATAATGTTTCATGCAACCAAGTTTCAACGTTGACAAATAATATGGAAAGCTGTTTTTCATCCTTTGCTAATGCCCACCACTGCTCGTTTTCACTCCTATCTCATTAAGGCTCGTCAGATTTGAAGACTAACTGAACAAAAAACCCTGTCTTCCTCGCATACGAAAGATAATGACGCCTCCTGCTTATCGGGCCGAGCAGCTTTCCAGGAGCTCATGTCGCAATGTTGATCTGTCATAACAGGTATTGCATTCTCATTAAGAAAACTACGGTCCAGTTGGATTTACGAGGAATATAATCATCCTGCTGCTAATGGAACTCTATTAATGATGATAGAAATAATAATAATAATAATAATAATAATTATTATTATTATTATTATTATTATTATTATTATTATTTATTTATTTATTTATTTAATGTGCTGTACAACAGCCAGTGGCCAATTACAGTTCAGCACAAATATAACAAAAACATAAAACAAAAATAATTATTACACATAAATATAATTACAATTAATTACAATAATGAAGATGAATGGATAACTAAGAATACTATGGGACAATGATAAAACAGAACAAAACAACAAATGATGATGAGAATGAATGATAGAAAATGGCAATGAGATGAAATACAAACAATATAATAGTCTACATCAATCATTGATCAAATAATAATTATAAAATTATAAATTTAGTACAATGAGATAATTGAAATAATGGAATAGTCTACATTAATCAATTGGCCAAATGCAAGAAATAAAATGGACAAATAATTATAAAATTAGATCAGTGAGTTAAAAACTCAAAGATATACTACACATTAAATGGATCCAAGTTGAATGCATGCAAATTAGCATATTTAATGCATCTGCAGACCGGAGAGAGAGATTTAGGATTCTTATTATAAAAGAATTTATGAAATCTTAAACCATTAGCAGGAATACGAAGACTGATATTGCTTATGAAAGATTCACAATCAATATCACCCTTAATGACTTTACAAAAAAAATAAATAATCAATATCCTGACGTCTGGTGAACAAACTACCGCAATTGAAATAATTGCATTTAATCTCATAGTTATAATCGGAATTTGGTAAAAATCTATAAGAACACAAGGAAATAAATTTTCTTTGGATATTCTCCAATTTAGCCGAGTCAGTGGAAGTAATGGAGTTCCATACAACAGATGCGTATTCAAGCTTGAATCTAACCAACGTATAGTATAAAATTAATAAACACATAGGAGTGGAAAAAGAATAAGTTATAGACCTAATTAGACCAAGCATTCTTAACGAATGGGTGTAAATATATTGCACACGATCATGGAAATATAATTTAGAATCAAGTAGGACACCAAGATCTCTAATACAATCGTTCTTAGTAATTACGACATTACTGAGAGAATAGTTAAATTTTAGGGAGATAGTCTTCCGTGAAAAGGAAATAACAAAAGTTTTGGATTGATTAATTTTCATTCCATTTTCAACAGACCATTGTGAAATTGAATTAATGTCATTTTGAAGAATATGACAATCGACCAAACTATTAATTTAGCGAAATAATAATAGTAATAATAATAATAATAATAATAATAATAATAATAATAATTACTGTCAATTGAACGGAGTTACGCAGCAATTTGAAAAAATGAGATATTTGCACAAATCTATTGATGGTAGGCTAATTTAACTCGGAAAAAATAAATAATGCGATATCTGAATTTTGCTGCTATTTATAAGCAAAAATTCGTTTATTGCATAAAATTCATTTATTTATTTTGCTTTGAAATATTATTTCAAATGCTAGTCACTTATTAAAAATACGTTTGCCTTTTTTGGTATCATTTGCGCTATTTTTTGTAATAGTATGAATGTTATAATACTTCTTGCATAAAATGTTTTTCAAAAAAAGAAAAAAAAAAAAAGCAAATTTATTTCAATGGCCAATATCTCGAAACAGGTTTTTTTGGCATTTGGATCACTATTGCTAATCACCGTCCAACTGATTCACCTACTCATCTATATGCGTAGCAATAATAATTATTACAGTAAATTGATTCACCTAGTCATCCATATCAGTAACAATAATAATAATAATAATAATAATAATAATAATAATAATAATAATAATAATAATAATTACTATCAATTGATTCACCTAGTCATCCATATCAGTAGCAATTGATAATAATAATAATAATAATAATAATAATAATAATAATAATAATAATCGGGTTACATCAGCTTCTTGTATATGTGGATGAGGTGAATATGTTAGGAGAAAATCCACAAACGATTAGGGAAAACACGGAAATTCCACTTGAAGAGAGTAAAGCGATAGGTTTGGAAGTAAATCCCGAAAAGACGAAGTATATGAATTTGTCTCGTGACCAGAATATTCTACAAAATGGAACTATAAAAATTGGAGATTTATCCTTCGAAGAGGTGGAAAAATGCAAATATCTTGGAGCAACAGTAACAAATATAAATGACACTCGGGAGGAAATTAAACACAGAATAAATATGGTAAATGCGTATTATTATTCGATTGAGAAGCTTTTATCATCCAGTCTGCTGTCGAAAAATCTGAAAGTTCGAATTTATAAAACAGCTATATTACCGGTTGTTCTCTATGGTTGTGAAACTTGGACTCTCACTTTGAGAGAGGAACATAGGTTAAGGGTGTTTGAGAATAAGGTTCTTAGGAAAATATTTGGGATTAAGAGGGAAGAAGTTACAGGAGAATGGAGAAAGTTACACAACACAGAACTGCACGCATTGCATTCTTCACCTGACATAATTAGGAACATTAAATCCAGACGTTTGAGATGGGCAGGGCGTGTAGCACGTATGGGCGAATCCAGAAATTCATATAGAGTGTTAGTTAGTTATTTGGGAGGCCTGAGGGAAAAAGACCTTTGGGGAGGCCGAGACGTAGATGGGAAGATAATATTAAAATGGATTTGAGAGAAGTGGGATATGATGGTAGAGACTGGATTAGTCTGGTTCATGATAGGGACCAATGGCGGGCTTATGTAAGCAACCTCTAGGTTCCTTAAAAGCCAGTAAGTAAGTAATAATTACGTACTGTCAATTGATTCACGTAGTCATCCATATTAGTAGCAATTAATAATAATAATGATAGTAATAATAATAATAATAATAATAATAATAATAACAATAATAATAATGATTACTGTTAATTGATTCACCTAGTCATGCATTCATTAGGAGTAATTAATAATAATAATAATAATAATAATAATAATAATGATTACTGTCAATTGATTCACGTAGTCATGCATTCATTAGCAGTAAGTAATAATAATAATAATAATAATAATAATAATAATAATAATAATAATAATAACAATGAAAATGGCTGTCAATTGATTCACCTAGTCATCCATATCAGTGGCAATAATTAATAATAATAATAATAATAATAATAATAATAATAATAATAAAAATAATAATAATAATACTAAAAAATAATAATAATAATAGTAATTACTACTACTACTGTCAATTGATTCACCTAGTCATCCATATTAGTAGCAATAAATAATAATAATAATAATAATAATAATAATAATAATAATAATAATAATAATAATATTAATAATATAACTTACATTATTGATACGGATATAGACAGAGATTTAAAACTGATAGAAGTATAAATATAATTTGTCTGCAGTGAGATTCAAACTATGTTAATATTGTAAAACTACCGACAGGGCTACGAAAGCTAATCTTCCAAGTTGAAGGCAAATTTTATTCCTCTTAAATACGAAAGTGGGTTTACAATCGGCATCAAAAACACATAATCCTTTATTACAAAGACCAAGCTATGACGATCCTCAGAGAACGATTCTACTTCCAGAGCTACCATAGTACATATTTCTACTAGTGAGCAAAAACTGCAATCCCAAGATTCAGACATAAGTTTTTTTTCTCACAATGTGTGTGTTTAATTCCGTTGCATGGAAAGAATTGACGACTGATCAGGGAGTCTGGGACTTGAAGGAAAAAATCTACGTCAGCCACTTCCCTCGCTCGTCTTCCCTCACTGTTCCAACTATCATTACTTCCATCCCTAACTAGACTTCTTCTCCCAAAGGAGTAAACGTTTTATCAGACCTGCTCCGATTTAAAGAAAGGGCCTTTATTTGCAGTTGGTTGTAGTTGTATCATCGTTTAAAGAACATCTTATTATTAAACGCTGTTATTACGAATAAAATTCAAGACTATTCAAGAGATGGTTATATTTTAGAGTTAATTTAACGTTTTTAATCACATTGTATAAAAATAAAAACACATTTGTATTTGTAAAGCAATGGAATTTATTGAATTCAGTTTAAATGTTGACTACATATGTCATGTTATTCTTACTCGTAGACAAGCAAATATATCATTCAGTACTGTGGCACAATTACCGAAAAAAAAGTTCAGATTGTGCGGCTGAAAATGCTTCTTCATTCTCTCAACTTGCTGATAAATCAGCATTTTTCATGGTGTCTGTACACTTAAAATAGCATCTTAGATCTTGACGTTTTAATCCCTTAAATTCTATCTTACACAATTTACATAGTATTTCTTCTCATTTTGCTCTGAACTGTTGACTCTCAAATTCCTCTGTAAGCACATTCAATTTATAAATATATGATACTGCTTGTTTCATCTTAATAAAATTGTACAACACTTAAGATACGTCACTTCACTCGGTAACTACCACACTGTTCACTTAGGAAGGAACTTCAGTACTGTTATTGAAACGAGACTGTACACTCATTGACTTTAACTTCCTCCCTAATGTTATGTATCGTAAGTCGCGTCAGGGTTATACTGATATCTTAGGAGTAGTTATATCTCTAGTACGAATAAGATTGATCATTTTAGTACAAGTTTGTAGTGTTAGATACTAAATAAATAATCGATTTTAACCATTACACTTTGGGAAATTAAATCAGTCATTCAATTATTTATTTACTTATTAATTAATTAATTAATTTATTTATTTATTTATTCATGTATTTACCTACTTATTTACTTAGTTATTTGCTTATTTACTTATTTATTTATTCATGTATTAATTAATTTATTTATTTATTTACTTATTTAGTTATTTCTTTATTTAAATATTTATTTTATTTACTTATTTGTTTGCTTATTTATTTTAATTTTTATTTATTTAAAAATTTATTTATTTAAATACTTATTTACTTATTTAAATATATATTCATTTACTTATTTAAATATTTATTTTTTTAATATTTATTGATTTATTTATTCAAATATTTATTTAAATACTTATTTATTTATTTATTTATTTAAATATCTATTTACTGAAATATTTATTTATTTGTTTATTTGTTTGTTTATTTAGTTAATTTATTATTTATTCATTCATTCATTTATATATATATTTATTTATTTACTTTACTTAACTATTTATTTATTTAACTATTTATTTAAATATCTATTTGTTTAAATATCTATTTATTTGTTTAGTTTATTTATTCATTTGTTTATGTAATTAATTTATTTTTATTTATTTATTTATTCATTCACTCATTTATTTATTTATTTATTTATTCATTTATTTATTCATCTAATTGCTTAATTTATTATTTTTTTATTTAATCTGGCGGAGTTAAGGCCATCAGGCCTTCTCTACCACACCACCAGAATACAAATAGACGTATACAAGAAACTAGTGCAGAGAGAAGAAACAAATAAGAAATATAGTGATATTCAGTCCATTTAACATCTGCTGACTATCGTGAAGTAGACAGTATGGTATTGAATCGGTCACGATAAGGATCATGCGAATATTGAAGAAATCTGCGCCGTCAAACATCGTTAAAGCGCAACAGAAAGGAGGGAAAAATTGAAAAAGATTAATGGAAATCAAACTTCATCACACGACCAAAGTTTTCATTGTAATAGCTCTGAAAGATAGAAAAGGGTAGAAGATAAATTACACTCTGAAAGCTTGCCACAACGAGAAAGAATGGAAATGTGGAAAAGAGTGAGGATCTGATAAAGTTTTTCATCGACAGTTGACAATGAAACCGTTAGCAGAATGAAGTCAGAATCACATATCGAGCAATTCGAAGGATGAATGGTCAGACCTTCAGCCTGTCACGCAGGCGGTCCGGATTCGAATCCCGGTCACAGTGACACTTGTAGCGGACAAGGTTGCAGTTGGGGTTTTTCTGCGGATTCTCCCGTTTTCCTACGTCAGGTATCTACATCATTTCGTCAACATTTCTGCATTTCGTCACCATTCCATAGCATTCCCGGAATGACAGCTGGCGACGTAGGGAGGAGGCTAGTCTAGAAACCTGGGTACGCGAATCTCTGGAAAAAGAACTAAGGAAGAGATTAGTGAATCGCTTTTTGTGGAGTGTCACATTGTATGGAAGAGAAGCGACTAGAAGGATTTAAAATTTGAATATGGAAAAGGAAGGAGAGTGTGAAATGGACAAACAGGATGAGAAATGAAGTGTTGGAAAGAGTGGATGAAGAAAGAATGATGTTGAAGTGATCAGAAAGAGAAAAAGGAACTGGTTGAGTCACTGGTTGAGAAGAAACTGCCTATTGAAGAATGCACTAGAAGGAATGGTAAAAGGGAGAAGAATTCGGGGCAGAAAAAGATATTATCAGACGATAGACGACATTAAGATACATGGATCATATGTGGAGACTAAGTGGAAGGCAGAAAATAAGAAATATTGGTGAATGCTGGGTTTGCAGTGAAAGACCTGCAATTTGGCAGAACAGTATGTATATAATAATAATAATAATAATAATAATAACAATAATAAACTGATAGTGTAACACTAGAATTACACTGTAAAAGGAACATAAGAAATGACAAACTTTTACAGATATACAAAAAATATAAATATAATTATGTAGGCTATAAAAATACATAGGCATAGATCAGTAGTGTCAGAATTGTAAGCTCCAAAACCGGTTGTAGAGCTAGAGAGTGCAGTCGGAGCGTGAACTTGCTTATGTCTGTGGAAACACCGGATCACGCAACGAGTCATAGCGGAGCGCTCCGCTCCGTTTAGTCTCTGTCTGACAACGCTGGCCTATATCCATAGGCTTATTCAAAAGTCACGGAAGGTTTTAAGTACTGTAACTTAGTTAAGAATCAGTTTTATAGAAAAATAATAGAAAAGTTATGTTTATAAAAGAATGAGGTTTATTTCTCTTTCAGAGGAGTGCTAAAATTTTGTATATTCACTATTTCATTGTATTATATTTTTCTTGCAATAAACAATAAAGCAAAAAATAAACATATTCAGGTATAAAGTTCTGAATTAATTTCAAAATATTCACAACTTTTCCCCTCTACAGACGTGGACAAATTATTAGACTAAAACGTTTTTCTTGGAAACATAATATAATTCGTCATATATTTATTTAATTCACAGAGTCTTTATTGTTGTAAAGATGATTGTTTACATTTTATGTTATATTTTTCCAATGGTTAAGTATATTTTGTCTGGCTGTGTTGGTACTACTGGTGTTTTAATTATATACTGCAGAAGATATTCAACAGTCTGTTCTCCCATGGCCTGCAAGAAGACCGGACATAAACGAAATTGAAAATCTGTGATCTATACTGAAGAAGAAAGTGAACAAAAAGAGGCTTACAACAAAACATGTATTCACTTAAGCACTGTCTGATATCTGGCTAAATGATGCTAATATTCAAAGAAAGTGTCAAACTTTGGTTTCCAGCATCTCTGACAAAATCAACGTGTTAATGAATAATAAGGAAATGTTCACAAAATATTAGTAACCTCCAGACTCAATTTTCTGTTCATTATTTCTGTGCAAAATACATTTTTTTTTCATTATTTCTGCCTATAAATACAGCTTTGTTGCACATATAATTAATTTTGTCTAATAATTTGTCCACGTCTGTATTTGTCTGCCGTTTTCTTCCTTTCTATGGCATTCTCTTTCCTTTCTCTCCATCTTCCGTGTTTCTTTTAATCCTTTCTCCTCCACCTTCCTCTCTTTTTCCATTCTTTGTTTCCTCTTCTATTTTCCTTTTTTCTTTACTTTTTCTTGCTCTTCTTTCCTTCCATAATTCCCTTCTTTCATTACCCCCGTTACTCCATTCCTTTCTTAACTTTCCTTCCCGTCCCTCTTCTTTTCCTCCCTCAAAATGGTCGAATTGCTCTGTTCATACTTGTAAAATAGCAGTGATTCATGACACTGTGCAAGAACTAAATCAACGTGCCTTATTGTGCATGTACTCAAAATGTATTACGTATGATTTCAAAATAACGGCCAGTAAGCAGCATGTGTAGTAATGATAAAAGCATAGCTCGTAAATTAAACGTACCGTCCACTTTATACAAAAATCACTTTCCAGGAAGTTCTTCCAAACTTTGAAACGAAATGTTGAGCTCCAACTTGTCCATTAACAACCACAACAGAAGAACAACACAAACTCAGCAGATAGTCGCTTTGAGTAATTATTTCCTTAACTCGTCGTTAACTTTTAAGTACGTTTAGGTGATCATGACGACACTGAATTTAGATAAATTTAAGCGATTTAAATGTCTAAATAATAGTGCTGTTAAAGAGGTCATTTCAATTGCTCAGCTCTTTGTTATTTTCTAAACAATCTTAAAAACTCTAACACTGACTTATTATAGGTCTCGCAACCACGGATTACCGACGGAAGGAATGCGAATCAAACACTGCGATAAGGAAGAGCGGGCGAGAGGAAAGGTCACGAGATAACTTGAATGATATTCGAGAGTACAGTCGGAACAGAAATGACATCGATAGAATCAGTCTTGCGTTGTGATAGTTACATTACGACTTTAGTTTGTTCCATTGCATGTGAATACGTGTCTTGTATCGCACGGTATTATTATTTCATTCGTAAACATATGTTGCGCGTTTAATTAGATTCGAATTTTTCTCTTGCTACGTTCCTTATTTCCACAGCGATGTCCTCATTTGTTCTTCTTCTTGGAAAAGACAGTACTTCTATCGGCTCGCATCTCTCCCCCCTCGGCGTGCCTACATACACACGTCAAAACAGACAGCAACGTCACCATTGGTTTTCGGTAATCGTTTCTTGCGCGAGCTATACAAAACAAATGGCATTGCCTTAGCAACTGTTCTTGCACAGTTACAAAGCTCAATACGTAGGGAATATGCATCCATAGACAGTTGCTAACCACAAGAATCGTTACGATCGCCTCATAATAGACAATGCGAAATAGTACCGATACAGTCTATTGTTCCTAGTAGCCTCAACAACTCAAGCTTCGTGACTGTATATACTAGACTGTGATAATATATTATTTCAGTTCGAGAATTAAATATGTAATTACGAATACCTACAACAGAACAATCAGAAGCAATCAAACTCGTTGTCATGGTGATGCAAAAAAATGCATGTAATATTGTGTAACAAGCCAGTGCCAGAATTTTTTTAACTCTGTAGAAAACATGAGCTTCTGATTCAACATTTTCACATTTGCTCTTTACAGCACAGTCACAGACATAAAAAATGCAAAAAATCAGTATTATAAATAAAATAACATATCTGCTCTCAAGAGTATCACAGAATCACAAATTTTGTCTTAAATTAAAGCTAAAAGACTGCTAATCAATTTTGTCTGACTTTTTTAGAAATTTTAATTTTTACATTATTCATTTTGCATTTTTATGAAGAGAAAGGAAATTGCACGTCTATTTTTAACTTATTCTTTAATTTGAAATTTGACAATTTTCTCCTATAGAATTATTCATGTATAATGTGAGAATATGCCCTGAAAATTTTATTCAATTAACTCTATCATTGTCTGAGATATTACATATTAAATGTTGAAAAATGTAAAATAAACAAATTCCGGATATTCAATGGAGAAACTTGAGCACACATATTTAAAAATGGCTTAAAAGGTCAATTATTCTTCCTAACGACCTTGAAATTTCGCTCAAATGAAGTCAATACTATGAAGGGTAAAAATAAAAGAATGTTAATTTTGACTAACATTTGGTCTTTCCTGTAGGTGTAGGTCCTTCCCCTTAAAATCTTTCTTTCATAACCGAATGGTTGTTCATCGCAATCTCAATCACAGAATTAATTGAATTCAAAATTATGAGCAAGATCTATAAATAATTACTAGATGATGGTATTTCTTAGTCGACAGCGATAGTTTCTATGGACCAACTCTTCGAATTCCACATACTGTATGCATACCGATATTTATCGTACATTCTTTGTTGTCTTTAGATGAATTCTAGGCATGATATTGACCTCATCTTACGTGAGTCTTACCCGTGTAGTGATATATCGAAAAAGATTCAAATATAAGATAAAGGTAAACCTTCTTTCTGATAAGAAATAACATACTTCATAGCCACCGGCGTAGTCCAGGCAGTAGCGAGTTTCCCTGCTGATCCAGAGCTGCGTTCAGGCATGGGTTCAATTCTCGTTTGGGCTTATTATCTGTTTGGATCTCCCCCCCCCCCCGAGGTAAGGCAAATGTCAGGTAATTATGGCGAATCCTCGGCCTCATTTCGCAAATACCATCTCACTATCATTAATTACATCGACGCTAAATAACGCAGTAGTTGATACAGCGTCATCAAGTAACCAAGTAAAAAAAAAACCATTTCATTCTAGAAATGTCAGCTATTTTAGGTAATGAAGATTGTTTAATTAAATGTGTGTCATTCATATAAATGCACAGTATTCCAGTGATTTCTACATTGTTCCTTCCATAGATTTTAAAATTATCTATCTATCTATCTATCTATCTATCTATCTATCTATCTATCTATCTATCTATCTATCTATCTATCTATCTATCTATCTATCTATAAATCCTATTCCATTCTATCTATTATATCGATTCCATTTAACTTATTCTATCTATCTATCTATCTATCTATCTATCTATCTATCTATCTATCTATCTATCTATCTATCTATCTATCTATCTATCTATCTATCTATCTATCTATCTATCTATCTATCTATCTATCTATCTATCTATCCTATTCCATTCTATCTATCTATCTATCTATCTATCTATCTATCTATCTATCTATCTATCTATCTATCTATCTATCTATCTATCTATCTATCTATCTATCTATCTATCTATCTATCTATCTATCTATCTATCTATGTATCTATCTATCTATCTATCTATCTATCCTATTCCATTCTCTTTATTCCATTATATGAATCTATCTATCTATCTATCTATCTATCTATCTATCTATCTATCTATCTATCTATCTAATACTTTACACTTGAGCTACATTAGGCATTGCAGCCCGAAAGAGCAGAAGCTCGTGCTCGGGCGCAGTTCAGATCAGTAAAAGAAAGGAATGTTTAAAAATTGCTTTTTCATATGCGCTTAGAAAATTGTACGCCGTTTACATTTCACTCCAGATAGATCATTTGTTTTCTACAACTTAAAGAGGCGCAGAAAAATGAGTGAAACAGTCTGAAGTCTGGCATAAAAGGCTTCATTTCCAGATCAATAGAGAGGCGATAAAATCTTCGTCATCCGCTGTTCCGAAGCTGAGATATCTTCATCGCAGGTTCAGTTGTGAGAATAAAAAATACTACAGTCAAAACAATGTGATAAATCTGAAGTAAAGGATAAGTTGGAGCTTTCAAATAACGAATTCAGTGTTGGCTTTCTAACATGTGTTTTCTGCTTTTGTCTGCCATATCAACCATGAAAAGGAATTTTACGAGATTTCCCTTCTTCTGAGAACCATGCAAAAAGCATTGATTGAAAAAAAACCAAAAGAAGATGCAAAGCTGAAGGCAGAAAAACTATTACATTCTATAGAAAAGATGCTGAATGTAACAGTTGAGCTGAACGTGTCGCCAATTTGAACCCTCTTTGAAATGTTTACGATCTACACAATTCCACACAGACACTTCAAAATACTGTCCTATTCTATTGGCTAATCTGCAATGTTCGCATGTTGACCACTTCGCTAGTGACCCTCGCATTTTATAAATTACTCAGAATTCAAAATAGCTAAAATATTACCTGGATTTTTGTCCATAGCATCTCTGTCTCTGACAAGTAGTATATAATTAAAAAATCGCGCATGCATTTTAATGTAGGCCTATACAGGGTGATTCTGGAGGAATTACCGTCATTTACGGAGCAATCGCAAGCAATCGTAATGGGACGTAATCGTCTACGAAGCACTCTTGATAGTTAGTACTAAACCACATATAATATTGAATGAGATTTTTGTTAAATAGAGTGAAACAGTTAAAAAATCTTGGCATTTTTATGGATAGCGATCTAAATTGGAACACTCAAGTAACACACATTTGCAAAAAAATGTTTTCTCAACTTCACTCCTTGTTCCATATGAAAGAATTTCTACCATTTAATCTAAAAAATAATCTTATTCAGACGCTTGTAATGCCCCATTTTGATTATTGCGATTCCTTGCTAACTAATGTAAGTTCACTCTTAGCTGAGAGACTACAACGTGTTCATAATGTGTGCATACTATTCATCTGCAATACTCGTAAATTTGACCATATAACACTTTCCCTCCTGTTACTTTCATGGGTGCGTCTGAAGGAACGAAGAACAATACATTCACTGTCTCTTCTGTTTAGAATCATGCATACTTCTATTATCGCGCTTTCAATTTCTTACAACTCTTCGAAACCCACATCAAGCACTTCTTTCTATCCCTCATCGTAGAACGTCTTTATACTCATCTTCCTATACTGTAGAAATACCTCGCCTCTGGAATTCGTTACCTAATGACGTCAGAAACTGCCGGACTTTATCACAATTCAAAATTAAATTGGAAAATGTTGTCTTAATTAATGTTTTTAGGTATTGCTAGAAGTATTGATTTGTGTTTTTTTTTCTTTTTCTTTTTTAATCTAGATTAAAATTGCAAGTTTCTTGTGTATGTTAGTTAATTAGTTAGGATACAATTAATTATGATACTTAATCACTCATTTAAAGTTTGTGTGACTGCAACCTGTGTATATTTTGTGTGGTTTTACTTTGTTTATAGTGTTTTCTCTCTCCCTCTCTCTCTCTCTCTTTATTTTTTGTGTAGCTTTACTTTGTATATATTGTATTTGTTTCTCTGTTTATTTCTATTATTGTATTTGTATTCCTGGTGTTTTGGAAGAGAAGGCCTGACGGCCTTAACTACACCAGAATAAATAAATAAACAAATAAATAAATGAATAAATAAATAAATAAATAAATATTTCCGAAGACATATTGAGCAAAAAATGTAATATAAATATGAGTCCTGTTCTCAATATTTTCAAAGTTACACTAATTTGAAGTTGTTTGTAAAAAGAAAATGGATTAATCAGAAGTACCATTTCTTTAATTCACTAGTATTCTGAAGCTAAAAATTTGTTCTGAATTCCATAGTAACTTTATATAGATTTTTTTTTAATTTTTAGCTACAAAAATTACATTATTCTTACGCACTTATCACAATTGTCACAATTCACACCAGTCTTGTAAACTCTTTTGGACTGTACATTAGAATGAAAAATTGAACTGTAAAGAATCAAGTAGCTAGAAGTGGTGTGATTTGTAACAATTGCTGTGATAAGTGCGTAACAATAATGTAATTTGTGGTTAAAGCTTGAAAAAAAAATCTTTACAAAGCAACTAAGGAATTAACAACACATTTTAAATTGATATTTGAGGAGAAAAATTCCCTCCGGCGCCGGGGATCGAACACGGGTCCTTGGTTTTACGTACCAAGCGCTCTAACCATTGATCTACGCCGAAGTTCAATCCACAGCATCGGATCGAATCCCCCTCCTCCATAACAGATTTATTTTGTAGGACTAAAAAATTAATCATTACGTAGAATGCATTTTTAGTTTCAGAATACTAGCCGATTAAATAAATGATATTTCTGAATAATTTATTCGCTATTTGCAATATTCTTTTACCCTTAAAACTAAAGAAAAACGGTATTTTATAAGAAAAACCTTCAAATTACTGTAACTCTGGAAATACTAAAAATAGGATCCATGTTTGACATTTTTTTGCTCAAAATGTCTTCGGAAATAATCTCCGCAAGTGGCGGTAACTCCTCGTGAATCACACTGTATAATAATTTGTACGCTGCCAATGTGTACATGGGTGTCCCACAGTACACCATTTTATTCTTAATTCTATAAAATACAGTATGGAATTACAGTAAACTCCATTAAGGATTTTAAAGAACGTTATTTAGCTAATATTTTTACAATCCAATTTGTGGACTTATTCATATATAAAGTTGAAATTGTGTACGTTTGAAAGTATACTTTCAGTATTAGAGATGGAGTGAATTTTTAATTTTGGGATTGACCATATACATGGGTGGACAACTCGTGCTCTCGAAGTATGAACACAACCTCAGTGCAGGTAGAACGGACTCTGTACTGTAGTGTCTGTATACAAGTTTGCTCGCGTCTGCAGTAAGTGGCGGCTCGTTTTAAGTGAAAAACAATTTAATCCCCAGATCATTTCCCTTTAATGATGAGTCGAAAGAGAGAGATTTTTTATTAAGAAAGGAGGTAAAGCTTATATTATGTTCTATTATACTTTCTTACGCATGACATTTCTGTAGTGTTCGGGAAAAGTGGCACAAGTCAAAAATGTTAATTTTACAGGAGAAGGAAAAAAACTGTCTTCACACTGGTTTATGTCGATTTGATTTTCTTCTGTATGAATTATTGAAATGAGAGAAATACTTATGTCTCTTTTCCCAAGCGAGCAGATGTTCCGTAAGTTGTCAATAAATTAATAAAAAATGTTTGTGAAAACTGACTTATGCCACTTTTCCCAAGCACTGCAGATTTTATTTTACAAATAAACACAGTGAAGGTTTTAGTAAAGATCGAACTGTTCGTAATGCTGCCTAAGTCAGAATTTCCAAATATACTCCTTGGTTCCAAATATACTGTATATGCTTGAGTCAGAGTTCAATATAAGAAAGAAGTGTAAAAGTTCTCAATTTACAGAAAGAGCTTAGAAGTAAGATTATTTCATCTGCCGTGACATGTGAAAAATACTACCTTGAATTTGTGATTGTTTGCGAATACAACTATTACCTTTCTGAGAACAGAGGAATACTCTTTAATGTATAAGGACTTGAAAATTCTCGCGTTCTATGTTTCAAATAAGACTTATAATAAGAAATATGAACAAATAGTGTAATAATAAATAAGTGTTGCAGTTATGTTTGTTGTATCTTGAAAAGGTTGCATTCAGTTTGTGTTTCCAGTACTAAACTGATATGCGTAAATCACTTCGTGATTTAAGACGGCGCTTATTCCGTCGGATCCCGGCCAACTAGTCACTCATAACGAGTGCATCTCAGCACATGTGTGGACTTCAGTCCTACGTTCATAGACATCTATGACGTAGTGCAGAGGGCGGCCACTAGAGGGAACCCAAGAGTTGGAACTTAAACTGAGACGATTCTGTCCGACGCCGGGGTGGGTATCCGGTGTGGCTTAGTGGATAAAGCATCAGCACGTAGAGCTGAAAACCCGGGTTCAAATCCCGGCGCCGGAGGGAATTTTTCTCCGTTCCATTACTCTTTCAACGTATGATGACGCAGAATATCTGCATGGAAATATCATATGTACTTCGGTACATTAAAATAATATATATGATATGCGGAAATCACTTCGTGATCTAAGACGGCGATTATTCCGTCGGATCCAGGCCAACTAGTCACTCATAACGAGTGCATCTCAGCACATGTGTGGACTTCAGTCCTCCGTTCATAGACATCTATGACGTAATGCAGAGGGCGGCCATAGAGGGAACCCAAGAGTTGGAACTTAAACTGAGACGATTCTGTCCGACGCCGGGGTGGGTATTCGGTGTGGCTTAGTGGATAAACCATCAGCACGTAGAGCTGAAAACCCGGGTTCAAATCCCGGCGTCGGAGGGAATTTTTCTTCGTTCCATTACTCTTTCATCGTATAATTTATAAAGCTAGGAAATAATATAATTTTGTTATGTGTGCTTAGGTACAGTCTATCTAAAATTACTATAATTATTGTACCATGAGTCATTCTGAAATTCAAATCATGGAGTAGAATCACGACCGCCTGCATGAGCCGCCAGAGCGCACAGTAGCAATGAACTGCTTTTGCAGCGAAACTACAAACAAATTTTAACTTCTGCGGCTGGCTCCGTCTGTCTTTCTCACTTTCAAGGTTTTTTAGCACTTTGTGAGCACGAGTTGCCCATCCATGACCATATATTTAGACACAGCACTAAACGTTTGGGGTACTTGCTTCTACTTGCTTCTAATCATCAGATTACATCGACAGCGTTATGTAAATGGGCAATTGCTGACTCTGTCTCACACATCATCCATATTAACTAAGTGGCTGTTGTGTTCACACACCTATTGTAGCTTGTCTATGACGTCAAATCCATCCACAATCGCGATATCGAACGAATAGTCTTCACTAATATTATTATTAATTAGGTAACTAATTCAAAATATAATAATTGGAAATATAACTAAATCAGCATTTGAAAATTTTGTCATAATATACACATCTTAAAGGGCTATTCCATATGAAATCGATCAGTAAAAAACCTCGCATTTTTTTATACTCTAATTTTTTCCCTATTTATACAAGGTGCTGAGGAGAGTGCATTTTCAAAAATATACTATCGAAAGTCAAACGGTTTTCGTATTGTTGAGCGACAAATTTAGCGTATTTTAGAAAAACAAGCCTCTTTCAGCGCTCAGAACTCTGGAACCATTTACTGCAGAACATTGAACGAGAGCTCATTTTGAAGGTGACATTTACTAGGTTATGATAATAAGTAATAACTTATTTGTATTATATACAGAGAGACAGATAATCTGATTTTACTTACTTTTAGGCTTTTTGCCAATTTGTAAAAATGTAAAAAAATAGAAAGAAAAAACCTTGCATTATTAAGAGGGATTCGGCATTGTTTGCTTAGTGGTATGGCAATACGTTTCGAGGGTATTAAACAAATTATATTCACATGCCTAGATTTGAAAGGCGCAACACAGCAAGCACTCGCCGAGAGCTGAAGATAAGCAAGCTTTGGGCGTCATTTTACTCCTGTGTTTATGAAAACCTGTGATAAAGCTAGCCCAGCTATGCGCTACTAGACGAAACATCACGTGTTTATGTCTCCCGGCCTTGCTTGCCTAGGCTAGCTCCCGCCTCACAGTCAGCTGGTTAGTTCACGCGCATACTATTTATTTCCTTTATTTGATTTTTCAATACTTTCTTATTAACGTTACACCAGTAAAAAATACGTGTTTATTTGTGCTTTCAATGCGGAATCTAACCATATATTTTAAAAATATTTTTTTCGTGGGCAAAGGTGTCTTAATTAAAAAAAATCTAAATTTCTCCATTTCCATAAAAAGTAAGAAAAACTGTTTTTAAATGTCAATATAAACTTTAACTTTTCAGCATCAAAATAAACCATCATTTTGATCATTGGGTGAAAGGGTTTCGGAGCCACAACTGTTTAAAGTTGCTAATTTTATGAAAATACGATAAATTAAAATATTTTTAATTTAAACACTATGAAGTTCTGATGCCTCAAACTTTGCACAAAGCATTGTATCATAGTTGTCTACGGACAGAAAAAGTTTCATTATATTTAAAAATTGCAAGATCAATTTTCTCTATATTTCGGTCCATTTGAGATGGAATAGCCCTAAAACTCATCATCATCATCATCATCATCATCTACTTCTATTCTTCCAACAAATTGAAACAGATTCACATTCCTAGGCGTATTAGAAGTAGATTTCATATAGGATAAATGTTGGTAAATTTTGATATTAATAATATTATGATAGTTCTTTTTGAGAATTTTTTTACAATTTTACTGATCGAGAGGAAGATCGGTTTTTTGCGTCAACCGAAGGTCAAAAGAATTAGCGTACAAAACCCTTGTTCTCCCAATTATGGAATATGGAACAGTAGGTTGGGATCCGTACAGACAAAACCAAATCGATTTAACAGAAAAGGTCCAACGCAAGGCAGCAAAATATATGTCAAAATGGGAAAGGGATATGGTGAAGAGATAGTAAAAGGCTTAGGGTGGGAATCTCTCAAATCAAGGCGACGAAAAACCAAACTCACCGCATTGTTTAAGGCACAAATGGGGCACAAAGCATGGACCGACATCAATGCTAGATTAGCAACACCATCATACTTAGGCAGGACAGATCATATTAGGAAGTTTAAATGTAGAAAACAAAGAACGGATGTAGCAAAATTTTCCTTTGTTAACCGCACAATAGTAGACTGGAACAGCTTACCCGCGGCAATTTTTCGGGGTGGTCCTCTTAAAATCAATACATTTAAGGAAAGGTTGAGAAGATTAGACTGAAAATGTAATTGTAGGTGCAGTGTAAATATCTAAGTTGTGTCATGTAATTAATTAAGTTGGTATGTAATTAATTAAGATGATATGTAATTTAGTTGATATGTAAATAAATTAAGGTGATATGTAATTAAGATGATATTTAATTAAGTTGATTTGTAATTAATTAAGGTGATATGTAATTACTTAAATTGGTAATAGTTGGGTGAAATAGAAGTACTTATAAGTTAGGTTCACTTTTGCTTATTGTAGGCGTTATTATAGCATAGTTTTTATTTATAGTCCTAGGTTTATTGCATATATTTATTTATAGTTAGAAATAAATTTAGGTTTATTTTATTTTATATTGTTTTATTTTTCTTTTATTGCTGTAATTACTGTAGAATTGTAATGGTATTATTGTATATTACATATCACTGCCACCGGGTGTCTACCCAATTATAGTGTTAATAAATATGTATATACATACATTAAAGGAATCTTTGTGGACACGTTTCTGCACAAAACCGGCCCTTCTCTCGCTCAGTAAAATTGTAAAAACTCTCAAAAAGTACTATCATAATATTACCAGTATCACAATATTACCAAACTTTACCCTACATATATAGGTAGAAGGTTTCAAACTCTAGAACTATTCGTACAACGGTGAACACTATGTCCAACTTAAACCGTGATTTTACTTCAATATACCTTGCCAATAAGACGAGTTTAATCATTATTGCAACTGGCATATATTTTATCCATCCGAAGGATAAAGTGGCTGTCACTCCCAATAACAAAAGTAGATTACAATGACACCTAAGTTGGATACTTACGATTGCAACAAAATGTGTCTAACTTTCCTAAATGTCAGAGTTATAGAGTGGATAAAAATTTCTGAATGCAGTAGTGTAACTTGTACAGCTCGATTCAGCGTGCAGTGTTGCCAACATTTGTTCGTATAATCCCGCTAGATGGCTTTCGAAAACCCGCGATTTTCTAACAAATATCTTTAGATTTTAATGTTCAATAATAATAATAATAATAATAATAATAATAATAATAATAATAATAATAATAATAACGGTCAAGATAGAGCATCCCCCACCAATGTAACGACATCCGCCCGACAATGTATCGAATATTGCACACTTTTATCATTGCCAATGTGGCGTTATAAAGCAATTTTGAACACTTTCATCACAGACTTAATATATTTAAATTCTTATTGCACTATATATGTTACCGTTAAAACCTAAAATAGGTACGACAAAACCAGTTTCAACTAGAAAAAACTAGTTTTAAAATATAGATAGATAGAAAGCGAATTTTCGTAAGATCTAGAATCAATGACAGGTCAGGTTTGGTGTGTTTAGGATTTTTTTTAAGCTTTTACCAAACAAAAACCTAAACAAACCAAATCTAACCTGAGATTGATTCTAGATCATACGGAAACTCACTTTCTATCTATCTTTATTTGCTTAAACTAAGTTTTACTAGTTGAAACTGGTTTTGGCGGATTTCGGGTTTTAATGGTAACATAAATAATCAGTGGCGTAGCGTCAATGTAAGCTAAAAAGCTTAGCTTCCCCAGTTAATAATAATTGCATAATAAACCTGCAGTTTATAAAAAAATTATTTATTAATTTTAATAGAATTTATATTTATGCGTTAAATATTGTGATGCGGCAACTCAGGATGATTCGTGATGCAGCAATAAACAAGAAGCCTGCACACACCAGCTTCCAAGCAGACTGGTTTCTTTCACTCATTCTTCTGTGTAACCCATCCCGCAGATTTTCCATTCTTTTCTAACTAAACTACCCTGGTCGCAAGGCTCGCAAGAAGCTAGCTTTTACATTGAAAATAATTTAGTTTTCGAGTTATCCCTTTCGTGAGTTGTGTTTAGTTGAAGTGTTAGTGTGCATTGAGGCTGAAATAATAAATAATGAGTGAAATAACAGTTCCTGACACCAATTTACTTGAATTTTTAGGACAATTCTATTATCAAGACTGACTTACGAACAAAAGTGTGATTTAAAAAACAAATGACAGACTCCCTTGCTCTCAATGAAGGGGACAACCAAAACACAGACGCATACTTACGTAATGATACTAATACTGTAGCCTATCTATTGAACGTTAATATTGTGATTTCTCTAAGTATGACAGGGAGTGAGCTAATGTTATACGTATACGTGTCTATTTGTTAGAAATATGTGTAAACCATGAAATCATATTTTACTACGACCATTTGAGGTGATACCTTATTGGTGTTACTTACGAGGTTCCAACCAATCTTCGACTACAGACTTGACATTGATTACTATTTATTTTAAGACTATATTTTTGTAATAAGTTTTGTCATATGTACATGAAAGACAACTTGAGTTAGCTTCCCCTGCTCAAAATTTCATGCTACGCCACTATGGAATTACCACTACATTAACACATCCATTATTTCACAAAACACACACTGAAAGAATTAAATTTAATTATGAAAGCCGCTTATAATGCTAATATGAATTTCATTTCAGAAAGTTTAAAGATTAAAAACCGCTAGTATTCCCGCTAAGCGGGATAATATAATTTTACCCGCGAGACGGTTATCCAAAAAGGCTAGATTTAGCGGGAAAACCGCTGAATTGGCAACACTGCCCCTGTGCATGGTTGTTTGGCTAGTGAGCGAGCCGTGTGTTGCGTCATAAGAAAGAAATTTAATCACAAACGTGCATAGGAGGGGAAGAGGAAAGAGGAAGAATGAAAATAATATCTATGCTCGAAGTTGAGGGACACTCATGTCAAGAAAATATAAGTCATCATGACATTGTTTAGTCAACAGACGTAGTGGTTAGTAACGGGACGTGTGAAAGAATATTGTGTTTCAAGACGAATTGTACCGCGACATGATAAGAAGGAAGACAAGTGTTGGGTGTTATGACTGCGCCGCCTGGCCTGTGCGACCCAGCCCACCAGTAGTGATGAGCAACTCGCTCTTAGTCAATCTACTGTCCGTTACTCAGGAGAAGACTAGCGGAAAAAATGTGACCTTCTTGACTATCGCTGTTGATTATTATAAACATCGCTCAGATAAGCATCCCAGTAGCCAGGTTATTACTCGTGCAGGAAACATGAGTAACATTGCGTATGGAAGTTAAAGCTAAGTTGAACAGAAGGAGACCTAATGTTTCCGCTTACAGCTCAACCAAGTTAAGTCTGCGAGCCGAGAGGGGAAGTTGTAGGCAGGTTTGTAGTGAAAGAAGGCTGTAACGAAAGGAGACCCGTACAGTCACATACGACAGTAAAGTTTTCCTACTGCGCTTCAGTTCATAGAGCGGTAATGAAAACGTAAGAACACTCCGAGAACAAGACACTTTGAAATAGACTGTACTTCTATATCTGCTTGACACACTTTCGACAGTGAGGTTTGGCGTTCCGATTGGCAAGCGTGGGCATAGGAGAGAAAGTTGCATGAGGAGGGGATAGAATACAACAGAATCACAATAGATAACAATATAGAAATATCAGCACCTATCACACAGACGAACGGCATTCTCCAAGGAGACCCTCTTAGCCCCCTGCTCTTCAACCTTGCAAACGCGGATGTAATAAGAAACACCATAAGCCACAACAACTCCACCAGAATTTATATATACGCAGATGGTATGGTATTAGCCTCCGGCAAGCCAGAAGACGTACAGGAATGCCTACATAATCTGCAAAAGTGGGCCGAGACAAATGGACTCCTCATCAACAAAGAAGTATCGAGAAAGACATAATGCAGATTGGAGACGGGAGGTTACAAATCGGTAACTCGTACAAGTACCTTGGAGTGACTTTCCAAACTTCTGGAACAACGTTTCAACATGCACGTCAAACAAAAGGCGATCTCGGCAATTAGAGCAATGAATGACGTAAACCACATACAGTCACTCACCCTTGACACGGCGATGAAAATATTTAAGGCAAAAATAGTATCCATACTGACGTATGGAATACATATAATATGGGAGCGCCTGAAAAAGGGAGACCTCAAAATCTGGGAGAACGTCAAGGCAACCTACTTAAAGAAGGTGCTCGGTGTGTCGAAATACACACCGTCCAGACTCACATACCTGCTCACCAGAGAACCCTACCTGATCGAAGACCTACGACACTCACTGCTGCTGCCAACTACGGAGGCCTACGAGAATCTACTAATCGAGATCCTGCAGAAGAGGAAGGAAGTAGAAGAGGAATTTTACACCACCAGTGCCATGACCGACAGAAGCTGGGAAGGAGCAAATCAGCAAATGAGGAACGTTGTTACCAGACTGGCGGTACACAGATTCCACCATAAAGTGTGCGGCATAGATAGGTTCCATGAAGTATCTGAAAACTGCATATGCAAACTGTGTGGTGAAAAATGTGGCAGATATCACGTTCTGAAGTGCAAGAAGAATGCCAAAACCGTGACTGAACTCAGTATAGACTAACTATTCTGCACACTTGTGCGCATTTCCTATTATTATATTGCATGAGGAGGGGAGGTTAGGAGACAGCATAACGGTTGTCAGGGCTTGCCTTTTTCTGAAGACAAGGACAACAACTGCGTAGTGTATTTCAAACGATGTACACACTATGAAATCTGAGCCTCAAATGACCTATGTGGCAACTGTGTTTTGCCTCTACATTCCTCTACATTCCATCCCGGTATCCCCACTCGCAGACTTGACTTGGGCAAGCTGTACTGCAGTACAAATATTGCACGTGTTGCCGTACGTTATCTTTTCACATCCCATCCTCCTCAGTCCGCTCTCGTCTTCTCCTGAGTCACCGACAGTACTTATTTTTTGCAGGGGCCAAAATCCCTGAATCAAGCTGTATGTGGTACTGACTGAGAAAGGAAACTGCAACTGAATTTTATAGGTCATTTGTTATCTCGTGAAACTTACTTGCCTACATTTGAAATTATCACAAATTAAAGATCTTTAATAATATATAATGTAATTTATTATATTAATAATAGTTCACTTATCTTTACATTAATAAACAAATAATTAAAAACAGTGCGCGATTGATTAGGACATATTGCACATGAAACGCGTATTGGAATCCCAGCTTTCCAAATCTGACTTCAAATTTCATTCACCACTTACAAACAGTTTTTTTTTTCGGAAGGTCATTTGACAAAACTAGAGTAACGTTAATTCTAGAATTATGTCAGACCACATCAGGAATACCGCTGGGCAATAACCTGAACACACGTTTCAGCGTCACATTGTTGACAATTAACTCCATCTGTTAGCACAACCATAAAGCATCTAATAGATGCTATAGAGTTACCAACAACGAAAAAAAAATGTCAGAACAACACAAGGAAAGCATTGTTTACACTAATTTTTATAATTTTTTCATCAACATGCAGAAAGTCGTGCTGAAAGTCATGAGCAACACATTGCTACAATTTCAATTTCAACCATGTAACAAAACGATTATATGATCATAATCTACAGACTTTACACTATGTATTGACATATTGTGACGTCATTACCTTCTATTCTGTGACCACAGACAATGTTTGCAAAATGGTCGTCAACGATGGTTCGTTTCGACAGAGTTCTATCATTAAATTCCTAGTTAAAGAAGAAAAATCTGCTGCTGAAATTCACCTCACACTTCAGCGTGCATACGGAGATGTGTGCATGGGCGCCAGCAGTGTTAGGAGATGGGTGAAACATTTCGAAGATGGGAACATGAACATTCAAGATGAGCCACGTAGCGGTCGTCCTCGAACTGCCTTCACGGAACGCAACAAGAAAGAGTTGATGAGTTCTGGATTGCATTTTGGTTGAATTTCTTGAACCTGAACAGACCATAAATGCTGTCCGCTGTATTCAGACAGTTTTGAAGCTCCGTCTTGCATTGCGCGAGAAATGTCCTGGAAACAAGATCCTGCAACACGATAACGCGTGGCCTCACACTGATCGTGTCACCGTGGAGAAAGTCAGAACATTTGGGGGAAAATTCTTCCGCAACTCCCTACAGTCCTGACATGTCACCCTTCGACTACCATCTTCTCGATTCTGTAAAGGAGCAGCTGCGAAGCCAAAGCTACGAGACGCTGGAGGACATCCGGAAAGCAGTGCATCAGTGTCTTCGGGCAGAGATGAAACGGACTTCTACAGCAAGAGAATTTTCAAACTTACAGAACGGCGGGAAAAATGTGTGCAAAGAAATAGAAAACTATGTTGAAAAGTGGCAGAAAAGTCTGTAGATCAAGATGATGTACCTGGTTTGTCTAAAAAATAAAAATTAAGATTTATAACAATGGGTTGCTCATGACTTTCAGTATGACCCTCGTATTTACTGTACATCTTAGAAATACGTAATTGATGGCGCACATATTTTCAGTCCCAGGAAGGAGATACAGCACATGATCAGAGGACGAGCGACCAGGTTCACAAACGAACCACTAGTTGAGGTAATAACATTCATTCTGTTTCGGTTATGCAGTCACTAAGAAGCTAGAAAAAGTGCCAGGGAAAAGAATTTTGAGCAAATAAGTAGTGTGATAAAACATTTTCACCACCAAGAGTCGCACCATCAATACTTCTAAGCCCATTTCTTCATCGTTATGGACTTTTAGTCAAAGTTTGCAAACACATAATATGTTGCATGTAAGGGGTTGGGGACAACTTGCCACAGAAAATTGGCCATAGAGGCAACTCGCCACATAATTGAAATTCGTATCAAAGATAATTAGCCACACATTAAAATTCAAGGCAATACTCAAATTCGCAACAATTTTATAATATATTTCTATGGTACCAGAAGACAAATCCAGAAGCTGTAAACTAATTCGGAACTATGGCGGAAGAAATTCGCTTCACAAAATCAGAAAGAGGCTTTGACAAATTGAAATATCTTGGCTACATGTACACGAGACTTAGAGAAAATAAGAATGGAGTTGTTTGGCGCTGTGACATGCGTGGTGGGCATAATGCAACAGTCACGTTATCAGAAGATGGAAGCAGTGTCGTCAAAGAACCGTCTGAACACAAGAATCATTCTGCAGACTGGGGGAAGGATTAAGGTAAAGGAATGTGTAGAGAACATGAAGGCAAGGGCGGGACTTCCCGAGAACCAACGTCTGTCATTATTCAAAATGAGTTGCAACGTATTGCAAGCTAAGCCAATGTGAATCTACCGAAGAAACCATCTATTAAAAAAACTGTGCACCGTGCCAGGAAGCTGCACCTACCACCTGAACCAAGGAATATTGACGGACTGAACGTTATAGCCGACAGAAACACTAAGACCGTACAAGGAGAAAGGTGGTTGTTGTATTTTGAACCGGAGGACAACTTGAAAGTTATCATATTTGCCACTAATTAACATTTAAATCAACTGTCTATTTGTGGCGAATTGTCCCTATTATCAATTTTCTGGGGCCAATTGTCCCAGTTACCAATTTTCTGTTGCGAATTGTCCGGAACCGATATGTACGAAGCTTGGCACGCCTTCAACTTTGTACTATCACCCTTAGTTCTCCCTTAAATATGTAGTAAATCATTGGACCAACTCCACTGTGCAGCTTTCCACTTCCCTCGTTGGCCTACGGTGTACACACTCACCCATGTACGTAAAAAAAAAATAATTTTTCCAGTACAAACCCAACAATTGTTCCTAGGTCCTCAGCAGCAAACAACCCTGTGTCTCTTTACATTGTTTTCTACCGCCAGAAATTTTCATAGCTACATACAGCCATTGTCTTTCCACCCACTTGAGCTGCTAGTTTCACTTCAACTCCTTAGGGTAGGAGGACTCATTATAAAAGCTAAGAACTAAGTCGGACGCATTAGAACATTTTAAAACAATTTTAAAGGGTCACTCTCTCGTTCTCTGCTAATGACCAAGCTTCTGGTGATCTTAATTTTTCTCAGAAAAAGACTTCTCGCTCTTCACAAAGATGTTCCTTTGCTTCTGAGCGTTCTCGGGAATGCAAGTGCTAGAAGTGAAATATTCTTCACTCCTAGATGAAAACCCGAATGAAGATATCGAAGCAGCTTCAAAAATAATTAAAGTAACAGGCTAAATACAGTAGACCCTAGTCGGTATAAATGTGGTTTAAGAGTGCAATAAAATGAGAGAATAGAGTTGACACAAGAAAGGCGCATAGAAAACGACCCACAATTAGACCTAGGAAGCCCTGAAATAAACAGTTTCACAGATCGTTTGACCAGAGCGAAACTTACACGTTAAACTCATGATTGCTTATTATTATTATTATTATTATTATTATTATTATTATTATTATTATTATTATTATTATTATTATTACTAATACTATTATTGCCATTGTTATTTTTAATTGTTATTTATTAGTAATATTATTATTATTGCTATTATTGTTAATATTAGTAATTATTACTATTATTACCAATATTATTACTATTATTTTCATTATTCCTGTTATTGTTATTGTCATTGTCATTATCATCATTACCATCATTATTATCGCCAACATTGTCATTATTAGACACTATTATTACTATCATTATTATTGTAAGTATTGCAAGTATTAATGTAAGTAGACTCTTAGCTGAGAGACTACAACGTGTTCATAATGTGTGCATACGATTCATCTGCAATACTCGTAAATTTGACCATACAACACCTTCCCTCCAGTTACTTTCATGGGTGCGTCTGAAGGAACGAAGAACAATACATTCACTGTCTCTTCTGTTTAGAATCATGCATACTTCTACTCCGAATTATCAGTTATCGCGCTTTCAATTTCTTACAACTCTTCGAAACCGACATCAAGCACTTCTTTCTATCCCTCATCATAAAACGTCTTTATACTCATCTTCCTATACTGTAGAAATACCTCGCCTCTGGAATTCGTTACCTAATGACGTCAGGGACTGCCGGACTTTATCACAATTCAAAAGTAAATTGGAAAATTGTTGTCTTAGTTAATGTTTTTTAGGTATTGCTAGAAGTATTGATTTGTTTATTTTTCTCTTTTCTTTTTTAATCTAAATTTAAATTGCAATTTCTTGTTTATGTTAGTTAATTAGTTAGGATAGAATTAATTATGATACTTAATCACTCATTTAAAGTTTGTGTGACTGCAACCTGTGTATATTTTTATGTGGCTTTACTTTGTTTATAGTGTTTTTTCTCTCTCTCTTTATTTCTTGTATAGCTTTACTTTGTATATAGTGTATTTTTTTCTGTGTATTTCTATTATTGTATTTGTATCCTGGTGTTGTGGAAGAGAAGGCCTGATGGCCATAACTACACCAGAATAAATGAATAATAAATAAATAAATAAATAAATAAATAAGTAAATATTATTATACTGATGTATTATTATTGTTATTGCCATTGGCATTATTGTCACCATTACTATCATTATCACCATAATTATCATTATCATTTTATTATTATTATCATCATTATTATTATTATCATCATTATTATTATTATTATTATTATTATTGTTATTATTATTATTATTATTATTATTATTATTATTATTATTATTATTATTAATTTCATTATCATCGAAATAAATCCTCATTTACATTTTAATTTGTTTCATAATAATAAATTGTCTTAGAATTAATTTAATTAAAAATAAAACATCAGAGAAATGCCTCAATTACTTATATTTTTACACTGTGTTACGTGTCGATGTTTTTTTTTTTTTAAACTGAAGGGTACACAAAACAATTTTTTAACTTAATACAATTACATCCATACTCCTTCGGAGTGATCTTGTCATCGTTAGAGCTATTTATCGCCAATTTGCAATTCATGATCTCCACCACATTAATCATAGCCTCAATTAAGGCCACATTTATGCAATGGAATTGGCCTCATGCAAATTAGGCTTACTTGTTTGGTTAACACAATATGTAAGCCCACTTTATCGGTAGCCTACACTCCCTAATTGTTCGCGCTACTTATTCAAACTACACGAGACAATTAAACAATTATTCTAATACAATAAAGTAAATTACTTCGGAATATAAAGTATACTGTATATATATATATATATATATATATATATATATATTCTTGCACGTGTTAATTAACTATTCAACAAGGTAACCTAGTTAATTAACATATGAAATTATATATATATATATATATATATATATGAGGGGTCTAGTATCAAAACCTGCCATATCCATTTTTTTAAAAATCGTGTTTCCTTATGTATTTTGGAGTACTTTCTAACGCCTACCATATGCACTGGCTGGCTTTTTTAAATTTGAACTACAACCCATATATAATGCACAGTAAAAATTGGAGTTACTTTCAAAACTTGCCACATCCAAGGAAAATACTCGATGTTTCACTTTCAAAACCTGCCACATCCATTCACAAATGACTGGAAGTTATTTAATCGGGTGAGCTCAGTTTTATCGGTTCCTCAACATTACTTGCGAGTCGGTTGTTACAGTATTGTTGTTTAAGATGTCACCTCCACTAACTACACCGAAAACATCACGGAAAAAGGCCGTTCGGCATTCAAAATGGAGCACTACAACGAAGAGGAAGCAAAGATAAGAAAACGTTTCTTTTCACTGGTGTACGATAATTGAAAATATCAAGTCACGTGCCATGTTTAGAATTGTTATAAAATGTTCCATTGTTGATGCTACAGCATGTCATTTGTGGATTGTAGGTACACATTAAAACCGCCGACTTTCCAATAATGCGACCATAAAACAAAATCAAAGGCTTTGAAATGTTCTGAACTTTCTGAGGCTGATATATTCAGATTAAATTCTGCATTCTATTCCAATAGAGAAAAAAAGAGGCCAAGATGCATTCATTTTGAAGCATGCGTCTTAAATGACTGCATTAGACGCAAGACCACAAGTGAAAAGAAGAAGGTTTCTTTACACTACTTCATAAAAAAGACAACATCTGTGTTCGTGTTTGCCGCAAAAAGTTTCTGGCAACTCTGTCTGTTGGTAGATCGCGGGTGGAATCAATTGTTACACATTACCATCGTACAGGGCAGGTAAATATTATTAATAACATTTTTCATAAGCTGTAGCTTTGAAATAAGTCTTGTAAGAGAAAACTGTCCATGGCTTAAAGGTGCTCACTGTCTATGTTTTTTAATGGAAAATTAACTAATGTAATTACAATATTGTTATTGACTCATTAGAATTAGCGTAATAATTGGTAGACGATTAAAATATGAAATTAATATTTCTATGCTTTAAAATGTTTCTACATTAATGACAATATTACAGTTAGGTTTATTACTACATAGGCTACAATACATGAAAATACGCTATAAAATCACACAGAAGATAAAGTGAACAATATTACATGAGAAATACCGTATTCTTACGCATAGTATTGTTAATTCTTTCACGAACATATACATTTTACGTATCAATAGTGGCATCGTACTGAACATGACGATAACATTGCAAGGTCAATTTTGCATGCGTTTTAATTTCGAAGACACTCTGACTCATAAGCAGGAACATTTCGCTGGCACATAATATGTACACATCCTTGACCCTAGATCAACTCATATAAAAAAAATAGTCAGGAAGCTCAATACAATGTACTGAGAGGTGTCCAATTCGGAGAAAACATAAGAATGATAATACCCATTGCATTGAAAGTATTAGTTCTAATGAACTCATTATTTTCTTGTACAAAGTTAATATTTCTCTACTTCTACCCTATTTATAGGTCCGATATGAACACCGTGGTGATAATAAGAAGGAAGAGGCTTTTTCTTGACAAGCAGCTGAAATCGAAACATTCATACACTCATTTAAAGGGATGGAGAGCCATTATTGTCGAGGATCTTCAAAAAGGACAGTATCTACAGCCATCTTTGAGTAGGAAGAAGCTGTGGCGGATGTATTCCAATGATACCACTGTAAAAGAGATCGCAAAATCTTCAATACCAATTTCAATGTTGGATTTGGAAAACCAAGCACCGACATCTGTTCAACCTGTGTAAGACTGAAGAATCAAGCAAAAATGGAAAAAGATGAAAAGAAGCAATATTTTATCCTTCCGCTCAAAGTTCATAAGAAACGAGCAAAATCTTTCCATCAGTTGCTAAACAGGATCACAGATGACGAGATAACTTTGGTGTTGACTGTGAAAACCCAAAAATATCCAAAATAGAGGATGTCAGCATACTATAGCAGATAACTTTACCTACACAATTTCGCTTTTGTGACAATGCTTCCTAACAAACAACTAGGCATAAACAATGTTAGGTGCTATGTTTGGACTGAAAATGAGAGGTCTAGAGGATCCACTGAAATAGCTTCAGCCATTTATAAGAGCTTACAGAAAGTGGATTCAGCCAAAATACGGAAAATACAACTCTTTTCAGACGGCTGCACTGGTCAAAATGAGAACATGATTATGGTTTCAGTGGCAGAAACTTGGTTAGAATCTAAGTCACTAGAGAACATCACTGAGATAGAACTTCACTTTCCCGTTACCGGCCATTCATTTTTACCAGCAGATAGAGTGTTTGGTTTCATACAAACAGCAGTACGCAAGGAACAGGAGATTTTGAACCCACTACATTATAATAACATTATCGGTAAGTATGGCAAGGTGTGCCGCATTGGAAGAGATTGAAATGTTTACAATTGGAAAAAAGCTGCTGCAAACGTTGTAAAGTCCTCTCAGAATCTTTCAAATATCCACTGTAAAAAGAATTAAAATACAAAAGATAGACAATAGAATTATTATATGTGGGGAATCGACGTACATGACTGACAATGGCACTGGGAAAGCTATAGTTCGTCGTGGAAAAAGCCTCTCACAACTTCAGCCTATGGTGGTAAATAATGGTGTACCTGTATGCGCTAAAAAGATCACAGACGTTGCTAATCTGTTGGAGAAACGTTTTGGAAGTGAATGGCAACAAGACGGCCGCTTGAAATTTTATGCGAATGTACTGAATTCTGGAGCAACTAAGGAAGAAGCAGAGGAAGATTACTGCGAGACTGAGCAATTCATTAACCCTCATGATGAAGGCATTTTGTGAAACCTGTGTTTTTAATTTCAAAAAGCTTGAAGATAAACATTTTATGTGTAGGCCTATGTCCAAATTCTGAGGAAGAAGCAGAGGAAGATTACTGCGGGACTGAGCAATTCATTAACTATTTTTCATTAATTATACATATTAATGCTACATTGATGATATGAAAGTGAAACATTTTGGGGTTATATAAGTAGATGTAAAGAATAACTTAAATTAGATTTTGATTTCTATATTTTACTGAGTGGCGGATATAAAACTTACGTAAGATAATAATATTATTAAAAATCAAATATTTTTATAGTTATTAATCAAGTGGGGTTGGGTCTTTTTCATATATTTAATGGCGGTGTGGTATAGATTTTATATGCGTGGTTCTCTTCAGCATTGGCTCGAGAGAGAGTATATTTCATTATTATGGAAGCAAATAACTTTCAGAATGTCTGGTATTCTTCATTGAAAATAAATAATAATATTATTAAAAATCAAATATTTTTATAGTTATTAATCAAGTGGGGTTGGGTCTTTTTCATATATTTAATGGCGGTGTGGTGTAGATATTTATATGCGTGGTTCTCTTCAGCATTGGCTCGAGAGAGAGTATATTTCATTATTATGGAAGCAAATAACTTTCAGAATGTCTGGTATTCTTCATTGAAAATAAATCTGAAAAATGTTTATTTGAACGTCTAATGAACTTAGTTTGCAGTATTTGCTGCACAAGCCACTAGTATATATATATATATATATATATATATATATATATATATATATTTCGAAGTGATATAGTGCTCAAGTTGTGTAATCAAAATGTATAGTAAATTATTGTTGAAATCTTATATAATTTGAACTGTTAAATTTAATTTATTGTTTTGCATAGTTGCTGTTCTTGAAAAATATTGTGTTGTTTGAAGAGTTTAATAGTAGTCACAGTTACCTAAGAGCACAATTTTACTCAATACATAACTCAACAAAATAATGAAATCAGAACCTTCCATATCGCAATTCCAATAGATAACGAGCTGATATTTTCTTATTAAGTCAACAACATGAATTCTTCTGGGCCTGAATTAATTCAATGAGAACTATAATTTCGTTTTACAGTATATCATCGCAGCCTTTCTTTTATTTACTTCGTTATTTTGTCCTTCCTCATATCCTTCCTATGCTCCCTTCTTTCCACCTTTCTTTTTTTTCATCCACCCTCACCTAGGCTCCTATATCTACACCTACACACTAAGTTATCGATTTCGTATAGTATCGTAATTGTGCTCAATTCAGGACAATTCTGGAGCGTCACGTTCTTTCCAATCTATTTTTCTTCTCACTGCGTTAGGTTAAAAAATCTTATCTTCGGAACACGGAAAATCTCTCTTCCTTCAACCTTATCGTCCCACATTTCTCTTTCCTGTTGGAATTTCATCTCTTGCAATTTTCACAAAACGATTCCGTCCCATCATACTTACATGTTCAATCGACTGTCTTCTTTCTGCAATCCACTCGTTTATTGGTCGTACATTATATGCTTGTCTGGTATCTCTTTCCATCTCCCAAATATATGAGAGAGAGGGACAGATATACGATCTACCTAACTTTTTTCACATATTCAATATTGTGACATTCACCTTCATGATAAATTACTATTGCACTTATGGTACTATGGCTAGACCACTTAGAAAATGCAGCTATGGCGGAAGCTTAAATCATTTCCTTCTCCCACACACGCTGCGTGTTCCCCTCTGTGGATTCGCCGACGTCGACCACCAATCAGAATCTGTGTCTTAACCCAAGTTGGCGAACTAGGCCGCTATTATCGTGACTCTCATTGCATTATGTTGTTTACTTCCGCTTCAACAGTACACTTCTGGTCAAAATATTTGTCCTCTATTTTCCACACATGCTCACATAATTTCCTCCATTTATCGGGGGAATGAGTTTATGATCAAATAATATTTCTCACGTAAAGACATGCCAATACTCTGGTTAAAATTTAAACACACAGCACTATTACTAGCGTTCATTTATTTATTTTATGCTCGACCATGCCGAAATGTAGTAATTATACACCTGGTAGCAGCCCTTCAATGCATGTCATTAAAATACACTTATTCATTAAAGTTCAGGTTTTCGATTATTCTCGGATATGCAATCGAAAGACAACTAGCAAAACGTCACGCAGGCTTGAAATCCAATACTGTCGCAGAAGGTTATGTTCTGTTACTATAATAATTAGCGTTAATTGTAAACAATATTCAAATAAATGCAATTTGTCATCTCGTTTTTCAATGTCGAATTCAGTTTCAAGGTTATATCAAGTTTACTCTCTAGGTTATATGAAGGTCGTCGACATTCGTTGCCCGGAAAAAATCAATACTTTCGCGTCTGCGCACATCTCATAATTTACGAGATTGCACAAGGTCAGTTCGCTCCCCAGTCACATAAGAATAAAATGAATACTTATGAATAATTTCAAGTTAGAAATATGGTCGAGCATAAAAAGTCGTATGAAACTTGCCTATAATGGTAATTAAGACGCTCGTGTGAAAATTATGAAACTCGCTTGCGCTCGTTTCATAAACATCCTCGCGTCTTAATTACTATCATTATAGGCTCGTTGCATAATGTACTATTATATTACACCACTTCACTTTGGCGCAAATGTAGTCCCTACGAACTCAGCGTTCGCCATGAAGAAGAACTGTGGGAGGGGAGATTAGCGCATGCGCATTATAACTGCATTTACAAATTGGTATCCCTATAATGTTGGCTCATTTGTAAAATTTTGTGATCGTGGAAAACGAAAGCGGTAATATAGTTGTTTCAGGGGTGTTAGGAGTTATATCTTCATTTTCTTAACTTTTTCATTGAGAGTCACCAAATTTTTATCAGAGATCCATGGTTAATAAGTAGGCTTCGTATTCCAACTATCTAAAGACTGAAGTTAAAGGCACATTGGGTATATAGTACGCCGAACACAGGTAATGCAACTGATAATGATATAAACAAACACGTCGTCACTGCGTGTTCGTGGAGTACAGTCAACTCCCGACATTCTGAAGCTATACTAGTAAACACATGCTTGAGCCGTGATGTTCATTTTCGTCGTGATCTTTGCAGTGAATAATAACGTGCATTCGTAAGTTACGGAACTTGAACATATGCGGATGTCACTTGAAATGATTTTATATTACAAGAAATTCTTTCAATTGCACATGACGTTATTGGTGCATGGTGTAATACAAGATATTGTTATTATCGGATATTTTTTCGCGTTTCATTAGGATATTGTATATGTCGCTCATCACTGAAAACCCATTAATTTTCTATATATTTTTCTAAAAGTTCCCTAAAATGTACATTATTTAATTTATTAATTGGGATGTTGGCACTGAACATCATGGTAGGCTATACAAATCCATGCTAAACGTCAAGTTAATATCTTCATAATTTTCAGATTTTGATGGTACTGGTTCTTTTTGATTACGTTCAACACACTTTCTGTGCCTTTTGGTATTGTAGTATCTTTCAGTGCACTGTTTTTGTCACTTTTATGTTTATTTTGCACAATTTATGTGTAATGCTGTTTATATAGACAGTGAAAAGATTAGTTCAAATATCTACGTATGTTCTGAAATATTACACACTTGAACGTCTTATCTAAGGCATTTTACCTCTGCAATGAACCATCAATCAGCCACAAAGATGTAGTTATTTAAATACGACTAGTAATAACAGTGATCGATAAGACTACTCACTATGACTGCGTCCCGATTTTGACTTTCTAGAGGAAGAGGGCAGAGGATGCGTAACTATTTTGTATACGAACGTACCTGTACCTTCGCTGTGACGTCACATATACTTCGAATCATGTAACTTCATTCCAGTTTATAGGTAGCTGAAATACGGTGCCTATTAATAAGGCTCATAGAATATCAGTTTTAAAGTATGTAAATCAAATAGGTTTTTGGCTATGATTTTTCCTCTATTCGCATAAAAATTCTCCTTGTCACATAAATTTAAATTTATTTTAGAAAATTTAAAATATATATTGTGTATCAGTGAAACGTACAGCAGAGTTCGTACAGGCCAATTTCTGTCCTACGCTTTTCCAATTCACTGCGGGCTAAAGCAAGGAGATACACTATCACCTTTACTTTTTAAATTTGCTCTAGAATATACCATTAGGAAAGTTCAGGAGAACACTTACAGTTGATCTACGACAAAGACAATTTAGTACGATATTCTCATATGGAATAAAATGAAATTTAGCACAATTAGAATGTTAGGTCTTCAATTGTAAATATTATCAGAGGTTCTTAAAACTACACTGTTGCCTATATGTTGCATTCGTAACAATACTGTAAAAGACAAATTCACGTTTGTATCTAACCAAATACATTATTACAGGAATTAATTTATGAGAAACAATCATCCGTACAAAAATAGAACAGACCTACCAAAACTACACTTCGTATTTGTTACAATTTGAAAAAGAAATTGTCTGAACAACCGTAATGCAACAATTTATTGAAGATAATTACAGTGACGTAAAAATCTATTCTTCTGTGAATGAAATTGTGCTGTTCATTTCGTGGAAATCTTTCTTTTAGAAAAATATAAGCAATTTCAATTATCCTTCAATCCCGGACTAGTTTCAACCCAATATAACTGGATCCAGAGACAAGATAAATCCAACGAGAACGACAAATTCAGATTCTTGTTCAATTTACAACAAGTTTAATTTTTAATTTATTTCAAACAGCTTCTGTATTTACTCCCATCGATTAAGTCTCCGTGTCTACACTTTCGTGATAATTTTTCTCCCCACAAGCAACCATACATTCATTTTTCAGTTCAAAGTAATTCCGAATATTGAATAAGATCAATAGCTACCAGCAGAAGAATGTACAAACGAGCGGGATGTGTCTTTATATGAAAGAGCTTTGATAACGAGCTTATGTTGTGACGTCATTAGAAATATAACGATTCGTGTAAGACTCCGTTCTCTTCATCTTTCAAAACCATTTTCTCGACAGACTTGAGGGAATGGCACAATGGATGCGCTACAGACGTTCTTTGTTCAATAACGATATATAAAAGTGCGCACTTCATAATGAAGGCGAATAAAAGATAAAATTTTCACTCGGGTAAGGAGTTTCGGTTGCAACCATCAGACTATTACATTAGAAATCATATTAGGTTTTATCAAGCAAATAATTTCCTCCAATTGTAATTTCTTTCTAACTGTAACTTTTACTGTCCTTCATTAAATAGCCTTCTGTCAAATTGAGTTATGAGTATCTTCCGAAGGTGAAAGGCAGTGGAAGAGTGTTGCCGACCACACACCTCATTCTACTGCAGAGGTCAAGGAAGTGTTGACCTCTACCTCCGTGTCTCCAAAGCACCTCCATGGTGTGTATAGGGGATATCTTTATATTTATATGATATAGGTAATGTAGGGCTAGTGGTGAGATACAGTAGATCTCAAAAGTATTTTGTAGAAAGCATATGTCACAATTACATAAATGTAAGTATTGAATACTTAAGTTTAAAAATAAAGTGAAAATGTTTGTATGATATTTGATAAATTGTATTATTATTTTAAGTGTTACTAGCATTATATGTTACCAATATTTATTGTATTTATCTTATGCATGTAACCTATAAGATAAAACATTGTAATAAATATAAATAGATCATTTTCTTAATTAATAATAGTGTATATCTCCGATAAATGATTTCTTAGCATCGCCACAGATACACTTGATTGTACTTGTCACTATCTCTGTCACTAGAGAGTTCTTGAAATTTATATTTTCCCTGCCATTCATAAAATATTTTGATATGACACCTCTTGCACAAAAGGAGAGATCTATAACTGAAACTTGATTAATATATTTCAGTATTATTTGTATTTATCCTGGTAATAATGAACAGTTTGACTCGTAGACATTTTGTTTTTCAGCATTAACTTCCCATGATTGTATGAGAAGATTCGAAGAGAACATCAGTTACGTAGACCTTCGGCCCCCCCTACTACCAATAACGCATAACAAAATGTCAATACGGCGGTTGCTGTCGTCTGCGATACAACGAACTTTTCTGTTGATTTTCGAGTTCGTCATTTTTTTTCTGGTTGTTATATGCTTATTTAAGTTGTGTTAACTCTCGCTAACCGGTTTTATATTTTATTTTATCCGTCTTAGTATTTATTTTATTATCGTAAATATTTTTGTTTTATTACTAATATTATTATTATTATTATTATTATTATTATTATTATTATTACTATTATTATTATTAATGAATTAATTTGTATTACTAACTTTGTATCATCTCCGTCACGGATATTCTATTATTATTATTATTATCATTATTATTATTATTATTATTACTATTATTTCTATCATCAACATTATTATTATCTGTAAAATTTATGTAGACTACTGGACTGTACCCGAGCACGAGCATTTGTTCATTTCGGGTATATATTCACATGTATCATTTCAAATGTAAATTGTGAATAAATTTTAAATTTGAAATTTGAATAGAAAAAATGCCAGTGGTTAATTGAAAAGTATGTATTTCTAATCCATTTAGTATGAAAATACATTTAGTTTAAACAGAGTTATCTTCCGTCAAATAATTGAAAATTCTTCTGGGTCAAAAGTAATTTGTAAGTCCAACTATGTAATAATAAAACAAAAATATTCGGGACTCTGAGAAAAAAATCAATATTTCGTTGCATACCCCCGATTTTTGATCACAGCAGCACATCTGTTTGACATTGAATCCACAAGATTTTGCAGACGCTCGAGTGGAAGTTGTGACCATTCTTCCAATAAGGCAGCAAAGAACTGATCCTTATTTGAGTAACTTCTATATTGAACACGTCGATCCAATTCATCTCAGAGATGTTCAATAGAATTAAGATCCGGACCCTGGCTTGGTTAATCCAAAAGTATTATTTTTTTTATCTGCAAATAATTTTTTAAATAGCCGGAAGTGTGTTTTGAATCTTTGTCCTGCTGAAAAATCCAATTATGTGGAACATTCTTCCTCCCATGTGGAACCATATTCTTTTCTAAAATGTCACTATACATGAAACGATACATATTTCCTTCTATTTGGACGTACAGCTCGTCGTCTACCCCTTCCTCCTTCCTGATCTCTCTCGAATATAATTTATATTAAAATAATCTACAACTTCTAATAACGGCTCTGGAATATCTTAATACAGCTGGTAATATGCTAAAGGTACATCTATTCATCCAAGCATTTCACTAGTTCAATGGGGATTCCATCAACTCCTGTTGCTTTCCCATTTTTTATTTCCTTAAGCGCTAGTTCAACTTCTTCCCTTAAAATAGAACATCTTTTTCCATCTTTTTATACGGCTTCTATTACTTACTTACTCAAATGGCTTTTAAGGAACCCGGAGGTTCATTGCCACCCTCACATAAGCCCGCCATCGCCATCCCTATCCTGAGCAAGATTAATCCAGTCTCTACCATCATATCCTATCTCCCTCAAATCCATTTTAATATTATCCTCTCATCTATGTCTCGGCCTCCCCAAAGGTCTTTTTCCCACCGGTCTTCCAACTAACACTCTATATGCATTTCTGGATTCGCCCATACGTGCTACATGCTCTGCCCATCTCAAACGTCTGGATTTAATGTTCCTAATTATGTCAGGTGAAGAAAACTTTCTCCAGTTCTGCGTTGTGTAACTTTCTCCATTCTTCTGTAACTTCATCCCTCTTAGCCCCAAAAGATAATTTATATGTACTATATTTAATAAAATTTAATTAAAAGATGCTGTACTCCTATTCTGCTCCTTCAACCTTCCGACAGATGGCCTGAATGCACCGGAATGCTATTTGAATTTAAAATTTTCGTTGCTGGTTGCCGACATGGACGGATTCAACTCCTAAATAATAATTGACAGCTTCTGCAGCAATGAAGAGCGCAGCATGGACTTCACACTACGTCACTAATGAGTAGGTCATTCAAATTGTAACGACTTTTTTTTTAAGTGAATTTTCTATATTGTAGCACACTCTCATTTTCAGCCACGAGCCGCCACTGCAAGTAGGTAATGCGACGAACAAGTAGATCAATGTAGTCGCGTAAGGAACTCATGGATTCCTGCATGCCTGTTTTAATGTTACTCTTATTCACAGAAGATTCACCCACGAGCGCCACATAATACTGAACTTTCACTATTTTTACCATCTCGGTACGTACGAGCTATTCCATCTCAAATCGACCGAAATATAGAGAAAATTGACCTTATAATTTATAAATACAATGAAACTTTTTTTTTGTACGTAGAGAACTGTGATTTAATGCTTTGTGCAAAGTTTGAGGCATCAGAACTTCATAGTGTTTAAATTAAAAATATTTAAATTTATCGTTTTTTTTTTTTTTCATAAAATTAGCAACTTTAAACTGTTGTATCTCCGAAACCCTTTCACCCAATGATCAAAATCATGGTTTATTTTGATGCTGAGAAATTAAAGTTTATATTGACATATAATCAGATTTTCTTACTTTTTATGGAAATGGAGAAATTTAGATTTTTCCTCATTAAGACGGCTTTGCCTAGGAAAAAATATTTTAAAAATATATAGTTAGATTCCGCATTGAAAGTACAAATAAACACATAGTTTTTACTGATGGTATGTTGATAAGAAAGTATTGAAAATATCGAAGAAAATAAATAGTACGCGCGTGAAATAACCAGCTGACTGTGAGACAGGGAGCTTAGCCGAGACAAGCAAGGCCAGGAGACAAATACCTGATGTGTCGTCTAGCAGTCATGGCTGTGCTAGCTTTATCACAGGTTTTCATAAACACAGGAGTTAAATGACGCCAACGCTCGCTTATCTTCAGCTCTCGGCCAGTGCGAGCGGTTCTGCGCCGTTCAAGTCTAGGCGTGTGAAAATAATCTATTTAATACCTTCGAAACTTATTGCGATACCACTAAGCAAACAATGCCGAATTCCTCTTAATAATGCAAGGTTTTCTCTCAATATTTTTTTACATTTTTACACATGATAAAAAAGCCTAAAAACAAGTAAAATCAGATTATCTGTCTCTCTGTGTACAATAGAAACAAGGATTACTTCTTAACATAACCTACCAAATGTCAGCTTCAAAATAAGCTCTCGTTCAATGTTATGCAGTAAATGGTTCCAGAGTTCTGAGCGCTGAAAGAGGCTTGTTTTTATAAAATACGCTAAATTTGTCGCTCAACAATAAGAAAGTCGTTTGACTTTCGATAGTATATTTTTTAAAATGCACTCCCCTCAGCACCTTGTATAAATAGGGAAAAAATTAGAGTAAAAAAAATGAGAGGTTTTTTACTGATCGATTTCATATGGAATAGCCCGTACGCACATTCAATATGTCCAATATGACTAAATCGTGCACCATTGTCTGCTGTGTTTACTTGAAACTCGTGGCACCGTTCTTGTCTCCCCCTCCTTAACACACCCCTCCACTGAACCAGCCGATCGAAATAACTCCGACCGTAAGGTAATGTTAACATATATATTTGAGATGTATTAAAACTGTTTTTGTCTATAGGCCATTAGGTATCTCCTGAAACTTGACGAGAAACTTCCCTCCCTCGCTACGCTTCGACTTACAAGATAGCTTACACGTTTACCCCCACCATAAGGTTCTTACTGTATGCTACGGCGCACGAATACATTTGATTTCACGAGATAACGAATGACCTATAAAGATAAGCGTTCACTACATCGTATCGCACTCATCGGACGAATCGCACGGATCAGAAAAAGACTATCTTTGCTGTAATTATTATGTAACCGCGTTCACTACATCGTATCGGACGCATCGCCTCTCGGCAAATCCGTCCACGGTCCTCGGATGGGCAACTTTTCCGATGCGTGCGATCATGGCCTTCTTTAATAAATCAATTTTAATTGGTCAACTGTTACTATTATGTTGTGCCATGTTCAGTGTCGCGCCAAAATTGCAGACAAACTTATTTCGCGTGTAGAAAATTGCGAAGAATTGTATCATTTGAGGCGTTCCCATCACAGTAATGAAATCGTTTCTTGCAAATATATTATGTAACCAATATTTCTTTCGTTTCTTCCTCTTCAATTAAAACGCATGAAGCAATTACAAATTCTTATTCGCTAACAGTCATAATTAATAGACTTAACCTCAACTCCTCTGTTTTCAGCAATGTCAATATCGTACGACGTCATGTTTCAAACAGCTGATAGGGAATCCGATGAGGCGATGAGGTAGAGCCGTTACAGTGAACGCACTGCACTTAAAATATCCGTTGCGTGCGATTCGTACGAGGAGTGCGATACGATGTAGTGAACGCTTGCCTTAACAGTTCATTACAAACATATTTTCAAGCAATTATATTCAAAGTTAGCACAAATTAAAAAAAAAAAAAAAACTTATAATTGCAAACAAACGAGTGATTCGAACCTGTAATGCGAAATGTAAATAAATTCGTTAGTACAGGTTTGTTTGAAATTAATGGCACGTTTTGTTCATTACACACATTGAATGATACGTTAAAAGCAAAAAATTAAATTTTGTGCAGTAATAAATGCCCACTAAATGTGTTACGATCAGTACATACTGGTATTTTTAATTACAACGACAATGCCTGTTCAATTTAGTGATTCAGACTTGATACTCTGTAATGGAATTCACACTTCATATCCAATAGCCTACTCATTGAACAAAAAGAGAAAATAAAACATGTGTTAAAATCTAATGAAATTTAAACGATGAATATGTCTGCCTGTTGTTTTATTTGTGAATAATGAACTTTAATGCTTCGAGAAATAAATAATAGTAGCGTACAAAGTGCAAACTCTCTATAATAATTTTAGACATATACAACAGTACGACAACATGAAAAATGAAAAATTTAGCTGAGAACCTCGCTTAATTAACATGTACAGGGACATCATTTTATTTTTACTAACATTTCTAATATTAACCTGGCTATACCTTTGGATCAACGATTAAGAACCGGAAACACCGTTTGTTACCCCCTTCCACGACTGGAGTTCGATGATACTGGCGTAATATACAAACAAATCACTTTACTAGGTATAGGAGGGAAGAAAAGTAGTTCATCCATTTACGTAAACTAGGAAATATCGCGATTTTGAGTTTGATAATTTTCATTAGGTTTTTGTTTAATCAAAATACAGTACTGTATTAACAATGAGTGTTTTTACTCACGAACTGAGCTTTCCATGCGTACGTATTGTATACAGCACATTAGCGTACAATATAGAGAATGAAGTTAAATTGAAAAATAATCATAATATGGATATTTAAACACTTTTATTTTTAATTGTGGCCGTTCACTTCGATACAGGCTTCAGTTTTAATGTGCATATTATCGCACTATGGACTATTGTACGTAATTCCAATTACCAGGTTCGTACTTCGTATCAGTAACTCATGTTGAAGTAATTCTGTACCTACTCTATAAAAGAGACCTTACGTACTGTAAATTCAATCTTCACTTCTGCCCGATCCGAAAAGATAAAATTACTCAGACATGCTGTCTACTGTCCGTCCAAGTGGTTACGTCGCAGCGTCGCAGAAAGGGAGGAAATCACGTGAGAGTTAATTATTAACGAGGCCCTTTTATTTAAGTTATTTTAAACAATTGTATGGGTATAATATTTCGTAGACGTCCAATTCCTAACAGAAATTAATGTTCTCAGAAAAGAGTAAGACAGCCCATCCACTAGCATTTACAGAGAGACGAATAGAAGCAGGTGGAGGAAACCGGGATGCGACGTAGGCAAATGGAAAATGATGCAATATCGAAAGCTCTTTCGTCACTGGAAAACGCGAACATATTTTTGAAACGTACTGTTCACTATGACCGTAAGGCTACTATGACTGTATATGCGGTCTTGGATCTGTGTGGAGGACAGTTGAACTTCATTAGTAGAAGGGGTGGGAGTGAAGTACATTCAAAGACTGAGGTACAATAGAAATTGAAGTAAAAATAAATGATGTCCCTGTAGTAATCTATACTCGAACCTTTTAAAGTTTATGCAATAAAAATGACGACAGAAATATAGGGATTAAATTAGGCGAATATAAGATGTCCGAAACAACTTTGATAATAAACCCTGAAGTCCATCGCTGTGGAATAACGGTTAGCATGCATGACCGTGGAACGAGCGGGCCCGGGTTGAAATCATGGTAGGAATAAGTTATACGGTTGGGGTTTTTCTGGGGTAGTTATTCCTCTACTGATTAAGAGGAAATGCTGAGTTACTTTTCGGCGCTGGATCCCGAACTCATCTAGATAGCCATAGCAGTTGATAATGCGTCGTATAATAACGAATATAAAAGAAATTAAACCTGAAAAATTAGAAAATTACTACCACATCCTTATTTCGTTTAAAGCTGTGAATTATGGATAATAATTATGGAAATATTGCAGTAATCACTACAGACGAGAATTCTACGTAAATGCATGTTTTATAGGAACATGGGACATAGTTTAAACTTGGTACTTATCCATTTCATTACTTTCCGGTTCCAAATATGTGTACTTTTTCCGTGCATATTTGCATCTTTTGGCATTTTTAGGGGATAAAAACATGCATAATGCATATTTAAGAAACTTTTAGCTTAATCATGCATACTACCTTGCCTCCCGTTTCAGTTACCTGTCACTATATCAATCTCTTCACACGCACGCAAAATAGCCCCATACTAGCCATACCAACATATAAGACATCATCGTATTCATCATCATACACAATCTCGCTCTCGCGCTTGTGGAATACCCTACCCAGTGACATCAGAAACTGTCGGAATTTAGTAGCGTTCAAAAGCAAACTTATTAAGCATTTTCTTACTGCGTAGAGTAGGTTTAATTTTTACTTAATCAATAAAAGAAATGCTTCTCCCTTCTTAACTTTTACAATAAACTGTCTAGCTTTTATTAATCAGTTCATCTTTTAGTACTTTGATTTTTATTGTATTTGGAAATTTAATATTAATTGTAACTGTGTTCTTAATATTGTAGTTGTAATCCCCTGGTAGAGGGGAAGAGAAGGCGTGATGGCCTTATCTCTACCAGGTTAAATAAATAAATGAAATAAAAAATAATATACATTATATTCAGTTTAAATTCATATTTTAATGGTTTTGAGTGGACAACTCAGTTTCTCGATTTTTACGTCCCTTATTTTAGCTTCAAGAATCAGGATTGAAGAAGGAAAAGGAAAAAAAGCTAAATAACAGAAAAACAAGTTTACATCCATAATTTCTTGAGATGTAGAGACGTCATTCTCTGCGTACAAAAACATATGACTGACAAGCGCAGGAACCTCACAGAAATCAATTTAGAAATGTTGTTGCTGCTGCTGCTGCTGTTCTTCTTCTTCTTCTTCTTCTTCATGGCATGGGCAATTGCCCGTTCCGGCTTCAAAGGTCGCTCCATCTTTTCATCGGTCGTCCCTGATCTCTTCGTCCTTTTGGTTTATAATTTATTGCTTTCTTAGGAAGTCCTAGGAAGTCTGTAGTTGTCCATTCTCTTTACATGTAATTTCCAATCTTGTCTGTAATTGTCTATTTTATCAATAAGTGGGTATACTCCTAGTTCCTGCCTAATGTTTTCATTTCTAATTCTATCTAATCTCGTGCATCCTTTTACTTTCCGCAAGAATATCATCTCTTCTGTATTTTACTAACTTCAGGTTTTCTTGTAATCCAACTTTCACTTCCATATAAAAGAGCAGGGACTGCCATTACACTGTAGAATTTCATTTTTGTTTCCTTTCTGCTTTTATTCTTCAAAATTCTATTAATTGTGCCACATACTGTCTGAAATGATTGTAATTTTATTTTTATACAGGGACATCATTTTATTTTTACTTAAATTTTTATTGTACCTGAGTTTTTTAATGTACTTCACTCCCACCCATTCAACCGTCTTCCACACAGATCCAAGATCGCATATACAGTCATAATAGCCACAGTACGTTCCAAAAATATGTTCGCATTTTCCAGTGATGAAAGAGCTTTCAATATTGAATCATTTTCGCACAGGTACTGTCGTCCATTTGCCTACGGCGTATCCCGATTTCCCCACCAGCTTTTATTCGCCAGCTAGTGGCTGGGCTGTCTTAGCTCTTTTCTGAGAACATTAATTTCTCTTAGGAATTGGACGTCTACCTAATATTATACAACTGTTTAAAATAACTTAAATAAAAGGGCCTCGTTAAGTAATTAACTGTCATGTGATTTACCTCCTTTCTACGACCCTACGACATAACCACTTGGACGGACAGTAGATAGTATGTCTGAGTAATTTTATCTTTTCGGGCAGAAGTGAAGATTGAATTTACAGTACGTAAGATACTCTTTTATGGAGTAGGTACAGGATTATTTCAACATGAGTTACTGGTACGAAGAACTGGTAATTGGAATTAAGTACAATATGCTATAGTGCGATAATATGCACATTAGAACTGAAGCCTGTATCGAAATGTGTTTAATATCCATATTATGATTATTTTTCAATTTAACTTCATTCTCTATATTGTACGCTAATGTGTTGTAGACAGTATAATATACACTGCATAATGAATACGTCCACAAGGACACCTCAGTTCGTGAGTAAAAACACTCATTGTTAATACTGTACTGTATTTTGATTAAACAAAAACCTAATGAAAATGATTAAACTCAAGAGCGCGATATTTCCTAGATTACGTAAATGGATGAACTAGTTTTCTTCCTTCCTATACCTAGTAAAGTGATTTGTTTGTATATTATGTCAGTATCATCGAACTCCAGTCGTGAAAGGGGATAGCAAACGGCGTTGATCCAGAGGTATAGGCAAGTTAATATTAAAAATGTTAGTAAAAATAAAATGATGTCCCTGTATCATTATCCTTATTGTAACTTACATCACATCCCAGGTACTTAAAATTTGTTACTTGTTCTACTGCTGTATTATCTATTTCAGTTTTAGTTGTTAACTGTGCAAAAAAAAATATTGAATTGAAGTGAAGTGAAGTGAAGTGAAGTGAAGTGAAGTGAAGTGAAGTGAAGTGAAGTGAAGTGAAGTGAAGTGAAATAAGAAATTTGGAACAAAAATTAAACTGCATATTTTAATGTATTTTCCGCTTGATCGTGCATGTTTCATAGTTTGATAATGCATGAATGCACGCGTATTTTGGGATTTTATAGTGCATGAAATTCTCGTCTCCAGTAATCACCAATATCAATGCTAGCACATCTAATTCGGTGCCAAAAAGTATTATAATACGCACAAATAATAATAATAATAATAATAATAATAATAATAATAGTAATAATAATAATAACAATAATAATAAATATAAACATATGGACTAGAGAAGTTGTGAAACGGAAATTAAATTTCACATTGCAAATCAAGCTTTCAGGTATAACTCCCTGTAAAGTTGATTTGAATAATTTTGAGGGAAAAATTGTTCCGGGGCATGGTATCGAACCGAGTAGAGCGTTGGTACGTTTAAGCAAAGGTCCCGGGTTCGATACCCGGCCCCGGAACAATTTTTCCCTCAAAATTATTCAAATCAACTTTACAGGGAGTTATACCTGAAAGCTTGATTTGCATAATACACGTCACTGTTCGTTAAGAGAAAACCACAATTTAAGTCACACAGAGTTAGTGTGCACTCAATGTTGGTTGATCGGTTTCGGGTAGAGTTCCCAGGTAGCTCAGTTGGTAGAGCGTTGGTACGTTTAACCAAAGGTCCCGGGTTCGATACCCGGCCCCGGAACAATTTTTTCCCTCAAAATTATTCAAGTTTCACATTTCTGAGTCTGGGGTCAGTTTTATCTAGACAGAGCACACCAAAGCAGACCACCACTTTTCAGATCTTGTATGATATGATTATGAATCCTGCATCGCAATAGTGCCAGAAGTGGGACCAAAGAAGCTTATGGGGGAGAGAGTTTCTGAGCCTGTTTGGGTGCCAACCTGTCCATACCGTCCACGCGTCTGGAACTCCCAATTGACTTTCCGAGGGAGTTAGTGCAAAAAAACTGAGACTGTCCTATTTTGTACCATACATATGAGCGAGCAATATAGTGTCCTTGAACAGCTCTAGTAGAGGCCGAAAATTTGCTGTTTGCTGATTGTGATCAGTTCTGTCTGCAAACAACACAACTACATATTCACTATCAGTCATTGCCGTTACACACCAACCTCAGATTATCATGTTATAATGTCATAGTTCATTTCTGTGGATCGCCACCGGCATTTCGAAAATGAAGCTTATGTAGAGAACTATGTCGTTTATGAAATTATCTCGTGTTCCGCGTAATGTAACAACAGCAACAGATTCCATACCTACTTCTCATTCCTTTCTCAAAGCTTTCGACTGATCAGTATTTTATATCGCCGTCTGTGGTACATGAGTTTCAATATTTGTCTCAGGTTCAAATTTCACAGAGGACGAGATATTTAAGAGCAATAAATATAGGTTATAATATATAGGCATACTTACTATTGCTTATAGTTCCATGCCATAGATTTACAACGCGTAAAAGAACCCTGACACTGAAAGAAAGAGTTCCTGGTAAAATTATCGACTGTCACTTTTCTGAGTTACCATATTCGTATGGATGAACTTATCTACATGTTTATAACACTGCAGCGTCTCTGATGTTTGAATTAGGATAATATAAATTAAATTTATTTATTTATTTATTTATTTATTTATTTATTTATTTATTTATTTATTTATTTATTTATTTATCCTGATAGAGATAAGGCCATCAGGCTTTCTCTTCCCCTCTACCAGGGGATTACAACTACAATATTAAGACTACAATTACAATTATAATTACAATTAATACTGAATTTACAAATACAATAAAAATCAAAGTACTAAAAGACTAACAGACTAATAAAAGCTAGACAGTTCATTGTAAAAATTAAGAAGAGAGAAATTTTTTTTATTAACTAAGTAAAAATTAAACCTACTCTACGTAGTAAGAAAATGCTTAATAAGTTTGCTTTTGAACGCTAATAAATTCCGACAGTCTCTGATGTCACTGGGTAGGGTATTGCACAAGCGCGAAAGCGAGATTATGTATGATGATGAATACAATGATGTCTGATGTGTTGGTATGGCTAGTATGCGGCTATTTTGCGTGCGTGTGAAGAGGTTATGATATGATGACAGGTACCTGAAACGGGAGGCAAGATAGGTAGGTGTAGAACTGTGAAGGACTTGGAAAAGGAGAACAAGAGAATGAAAATTTCTACGTTCGTTAAGCCGTAGCCAGTTTAGAGTTTGGAAGGATGGGGCAATGTGGTCAGGGCGACGGACATCGCAGACGAAGCGAACACAAGAATTATGAACACATTGTAATCTTTGCGACTGGTTGACATTGAGGTCGGTCAGTAGAGAATCACAATAATCGAAGTGGGGCATTACTAGTGTTTCCACTAGTATTTTCTTGAGTGATAGCGGGAGCAATTTTCGAATGTTGTTATGATATACTTGAGGTAGTTCTGAAATTTTTTAACGCTTTTGAAACTTTCGTGGGGTACATGGACGGTTCTTTTTTTTTTAATTGGTTATGAGCAAGCTGCGCGCAAGAACGACATGCAATCCAAATTTTTAAAATTGCTGTATTTTCAGAAATATGCAATTCCGAAACAAGAGATAGATCTTCACCATCGTGTGTGTGTGTGTGTGTGTGTGTGTGTGTGTGTGTGTGTGTATATATATATATATATATATATATATATATATATATATATATATATATATATACACACACACACACACAGGGTGTAAGGGTATAGGTGCCACTATTTTAACTGATGATTATTCATGTCATAAGAAAGAAACAATGTCCTCAAAAATTTGTTTCTAATTTCAATATTTAACTAATTATTAAGGTTTACAATATTAGACGTTTGACAACGTTGCTGGCTGAGGAGAAGGAGGTTTACAAGTACGCAGTAGTCTACAGCTGAAGCGGGTACATACAATACATACCGGTACAAAATAGATGCTCTGTTCTAATGCAGGGGCGCACCATGACAACTGATGTTTACATAAGACGAGCAGCAAATACAAACTTTCAATCTCATTAATACAACATTATGGTAAATTTCCATTTTATTTAACAATATTGCTCCATTTTTTATTGTACGTCTAAAAAATAAACAATAATGGTTTACTGCAGAAAATCACACAAACTTTTTTTCTAATGCAAAATTTTAATATCTCCCGCTTCCGTAAAGTAAAAAATCTGGTTGTGTGATTTTCGAAACGGGGTAATAGATCCCCAGTTTCTAACAATCGATGAGAAACTGCTACAAAGTTCTCCGATTAGGTAACCTTCTTTGCGGAAAATGTTGGCGCTACATCCTCTTGTCGCATTTGAATTACGACGACTTTCTCCATTAATTAATAACATATGATATTCCTAAACTGTGAATGACATTGTAAGTTATCGAATACCTGTACTGAACTTCCATCCGCTCGGCAGGAGACCTATGGATAGGGAGCTTAAACTCAGCTGATCTGTACGTCTGTGCAGACTACTGTCAGCAGCATGAATCCTGCTGAACATGTTGTCACGTCTTTCACGCCAGAATATTAACCAATTTAAGCGTGCTTATCTACTGATGTAACTGTTTTTGTAATTTTACTAACGATATTAGCAGTATAACGCAAATAAAATAAAGAAAGAAATATTTTTATCTGGAAAAACTATAAAGTTTTGACCTTATGTTGTATGAATATTTTTTGATCCAGTAGACCGTCCCCGACGATTGTGAAAAGGACGGCACTTACACCCCTTACACCCTGTATAGCCTGATTTTGTAACCGCGTGTTGGAATTTAATCCCTCAAGCATTCCGAGCTACACAGTCTCAAAGTAACAAGGCAGTTTAATACCCTATGAGTTCTAGACATGGAAGGAAAGAATTTTCGCTTCCTCTCCTGCTACTCCATTTATACAGGGACATCATTTTATTTTTACTAACATTTTTAATATTAACCTGTCTGTACCTTTAGAGAACCGGAAACACCGCTTGCTCCCCCCTCCAAGACTGGAGTTCCATGATACTGGCGTAAAACACAAATCACTCTACTACGTATAGGAAGGAAGAAAAGTAGTTCATCCATTTACGTAAAGTAGGAAATATCGCGATTTTGAGTTTGATAATTTTCATTAGGTTTTTCTTTAATCAAAGTACAGTACTGTATTAAGAATAAGTGTTTTTACTTACGAAGTGAGTTATCCATGCGAACGTATTCATTATGCAGTGTATATTATACTGTCTACAGCACATTAGCGTACAATATAGAGAAAGAAGTTAAATTGAAAAATAATCATAATATGAATATTTAAACACAATTTTGAAAATGGTGGCCGTTCATTTCGATACAGGCTTCAGTTCTTTTGTGCATATTATCGCACTATAGACTATTGCATCTAATTCCAATTGCCAGTTTCATCCTTCGTACTAGTAACTCGTGTTGAAATAATTCTCTACCTACTCTACGTACTGTAAATTCAATCTTCACTTCTGCCCGACCCGAAAATATAAAATTACTCAGACATGGTATCTACTGTCCGTCCAAGTGGTTATGCCGCAGCATTGTAGAAAGGGAGGAAATCACGTGACAATTAATTACTTAACGAGGCCCTTTTATTTAAGTTAAATTAAACAGCTGTATAATATTACGTAAACGTCCAATTCCTAAGAGAAATTAATGTTTTCAGAAAAGAGCTAAGACAGCCCAGCTTTTACAGAGGGGCGAGCAGAAGCAGGTGGGGGAAATCGGGATGCGACGTACGCAAACGGACAGTACCTGTGCGAAAATATGATTCAATATTGAAAGCTCTTTCGTCACTGGAAAACGCGAACATATTTCTGGAACGTACTATACTCAGTAACTCAGAACTGCTTACTATCTGCGGTCTTGGTTCTGTGTGGAGTTGGAACTTCCTTAGTAGAAGGGATGGGAGTGAAGTACATTCAAAAACTCAGGTACAATAAAAATTGAAATAAAAATAAAATGATGTCCCTGTAGTATGTAGGGAGTACAGTTGAATCTGGACATTGTTTGTAGTTTGTTTTTAAATAGTTCTATACGATTCTCTAAATTTGGCACCTACTACTATTCTTATTTTTCAGTCAACCGTCAGAAGACAGTTTTTGAAGGTCATAAGTGAACCCAATGAGACATCACTCATGAGGCAATTAAGCCAAGAGATAATGGGACAGGGTGGCTAGTTCCTTTCCCAGTACTATTACAAGGCTTCGAGACTTCGGACCCAGTATAGCAATTCAGTAGGAAATCCGCATAACGGCGTACTGAGTATAGTGGTAAAGCGTGCAGTGGGTGGGGGGTACTGTAGAATGGATGCCAACAAATACGCAAAGGAAAACGCTCTGGATTTGAAGGTTCTGACGATAATTTAGTTTTCATACAAACCTATTTTCAAACTGTGTCTGAAACTATTACACGGTTAGAAAAGTCAGAGCAAGAGATGCCGGAAACCCTCAAATTAATTGAGAAAATAACACAGAGAATTAATGAGACACCAAGTACACCGGTTACTGAACGTGTAAAACAGAAGTGGAAACCAATTTTATGTAAAAAAACGGCTATGGAACATTATGTAATATAAACACCAAATTAATAGACATAGACTCACCCGAGAATAATGGACTGTCTCTTAGAGACTGCAATGGTGCTAGGTTTTTTTCGTTTTGTTCTTATCGCGTCATGCGACGTAGAGCGCAGCTTTTCGTAGTACAAACTGTGTTTGGCAGATAACCGAAAAAAAATTTACGTTTGAGGCACTGAAAATGTATCTTGTAGTACACTGCAATTCGGTACTGTAACTGCACTTCCTAAAGACGACCAATAGGATAAATGAACAAATTAAAATTGATACATGTTTATTGCCACCATTAACACTGTATATAATTAAACACAAATGCTTATAAAATTCAGGAGAATGAATGCTTTTCATATTCTCTTGACATTGTCATTGTGCAATGTATATTTACTTCCAGAATGTCCATATGTGTGTGTTCCCCCATACTAATGTACCCTACTCTAAATAGCAACGTTGTTACCTCAACACATCTCTGCCTTTCACTACCTGCAGTGAACTCAACAACATATAGTACATGCACAGTAAACTTATTGTATCGGGTCCAAAGTCTCGAAGCCTGACTATTACTCTAATTAGGGTAAATTAGGGTCGGTTGGACAGTCGGGCATGTTGGACACTTTGTACTTTAACGTGTTACCTCGCCACTTGTGGGCACCACATTCTGCTAGAAGTCAATGACTGAAGTAGCCACGAGTGGGGCTACTTCCGTCATTGACTTCTGGCAGAGTGGGGCTACTTCCGTCATTGACTTCTGGCAGAATGTGGTGCCCACGAGTGGCGAGGTAACACGTTAAAGTACAAAGTGTCCAACATGCCCGACTATCCAACAGACCCTAATTTACCCTACTCTTTTTTTTTTGTAATAGGAATATACTGTTACTATCTGTAGAACTTGCCCAGAATATTTTTTTCAAAAAGTCATTATGGAGTGGAAATATGCAAAGTATAATGTTTTTAAGGTACCTACTATATTGATATTTACAATCTCTTGCATAGATCTAATAGCAAAACACATCTTGCAGATTTTCCGACAAGTTATCGACAAAATCCGTTCCTGTTTTAATGTCTATATGTCGTCTTATTCTTTAACCGCCAAACTTCAGGATTATAGCAGAAATACCCTCTGTAATCGCATTTCAAAGAAATGTTTTGTTCTCTTTCCGTATTCTTGTCACAGAGTACTATATAATTCTGCAGCTAACCTTGTGAAAGAGTCGCATTTTACACTGAATTCCCTGACAAATAAATAGGAAAGGCCTGGTTCACAGTAAATATTTATTCCAATTTCATTCACTTGGACAGACAGTACACTTGTGAAGAACGTGTTTTCACTGGTAAAGTAATGCAAGAGAAAACAGTAAACATCAAATAGTGTAAACATGGCGGTCAACGACTCTAGTGATGATCAATTCGGTTCCCAGGATGTTTTGTTCACAAGTGAGGCAATGCATACAAGTGAACATTTGATCGCGCTTCAACATTCACATCTTGTTGCAATTAGCTGGACAAGCATGAACATTGATATGCAACTAATACGTACTAATGGATTACGTATGTAGTCCAAAATGCTTTGCAACGTGTCTCCTGTTCCATGTTCAATACAAAAATTTTTCAATTTGTGATTTATCCTATATAGCTGTAATAGGGAGAAATATGATGGCCAGAAATAAGAGTTTTGTTAAGATGTATTGTATTTATTCGAATTTCCTTACTCACGTCACAATATATCGAAAGCATAATCTCGCTACAATGTTGTTTTCATTCCGCGTTGTCTTTGCGGATGCTCTTTAAACCACCGAACAGTTTTTATTAAAGAACCTCCAAATTCGCGTATGTAACTACAGGATTTACACGACCTCAACCGTGACATTTCAAGCCATCAATAAATCAACAGATGACCATTTATAAAATATGCAAAATCCATGTCTCATATACCAACTCTAGTTCTGAAATTTGGAAACCAAAACCATATTTCCGAATAAAATTATTATTATTATTATTATTATTATTATTATTATTATTATTATTATTATTACAGTTTCTGTAAGAATTAACTTCCTTCTATAACATATAAAATATATAATAGTATTAATTTTGATAAATTAATCATTGTAATTTGTGTTTTTCATTCTGTTGTTATTATTTCAATTATTTATTTAATTTGTACCATAGTTGTTCATTTTATTATATTAATTGTATAACTGTGCTGGACTTTCATTGGCCAATGTCTATTGTCCAACAAACAAATAAATAAATGAATAAGTGAATGAATAAATAAATTAATTAATTAAGTAAGTAAGTAAATAAATAAGTAAAGAAACTATTATTATTATTATTATTATTATTATTATTATTATTAGTAGTAGTAGTAGTAGTAGCAGTAGTAGTAGTAGTAGTAGTAGTAGTAGTATCATTATTATTATGTAATAATACACGATACATTATATAATAATATAATATAATTAAATTATTGGCGGCCGGGTAGCTCAGTTGGTAAAGCAGCTGGCTACGGACTGGAAGGTCTGGGGTTCGATCCCAGGTTATGACAGGATTTTTTCTCGTTACCAAACTTTCAGAACGGCCCCGAGGTTCACTCAGCCTCCTATAAAATTGAGTACCGGGTCTTTCCCGGGGGTAAAAGGCGGTCAGAGCGTGGTGCCGACCACACCACCTCATTCTAGTGCCGAGGTCATGGAAAGCATGGGGCTCTACCTCCATGCCCCCAAGTGCCTTCATGGCATGTTACGGGGATACCTTTACCTTTTTTATTATTATTATTATATAATATTTAATGATTAAATAATAATAGTAATGAATCGTGTAAAATGTTATTGAAGGAAGCAAAAACAAGATTTGGTATTGTAAAAGAAAATATGTAAACTGCAATAATAATCAACAAGTATAAATAAATTAATAATAAATAAATAAATAAATAAGAAAGTAAATGAGTAAAAAGTAAATAAATAAATAAATTAATTAATTAATTAAATAAGTAAATAAATAAATTATTATTATTTTATTATTATTATTATTATTATTATTATTATTATTACACAATATTTAATGATTAAATAATAATAGTAATGAATCGTGTAAAATGTTATTGAAGTAAGCAAAAACAAGATTTGGTATTGTAAAAGAAAACATTTAAACTGCAATAATGATCAAAATGAATATGTCAGCATTTTTACACACATTGTCTGTGACATTCGTAACCCTTGAGACAACTCCGCGTACCCCCGGGGATATGAATAGTATCGCTAAAGTAAATAATTACGCTTAAATTTAATGTTTTGTTTCTAATTATTCAATAAAAATTATTTATTGTGTTGAAGTAAAACAAACTTATTGTTTTATTATCCAATTAAAAACGAACGTTGTCATCATCAAGTTTCACATTTTTGCAAGATCTGATTTATATCTGCACAAGTTAAAATTATTATATTTTCATTTTTATTAATTTTAACTCACACAAATATAAATTAAGTATTGGAAAAGCTGGTAGTGCTACATACGCGAAAATGTTCGTTTCTAAAATATTAATAAACCGTAAATTCTTTACTTCAACATAAGTTATTTTAATTGAATAATTACAAACAATCATTACATTTACTTGGTGTTACGTGCTGTCTCTTCTCGCTTTATAGATCTCTTGGATATGGAACAACAAGTTTTGATGGAGAAATCATTGCAATAAGTGAAAGTCTCAGGAATCTTCTATGCCACATCAATAAATTTAGGAATGCAGTTATATTGTCAGACTCCAAAGCAGCTATTCTATCAATCGTCTCTAAACACACACCTTCATCTCAAACAGCAGAAATAACTAAAATGCTCTCTCAATTAATATCACTCAATAAAAGAATTGTATTCCAATGGATACCATCCCATTGTGGAATCCTGGGAAACGAGAATGCGGATGCATTAGCAAAGAAGGGCAGCACTGCTACTTACAGACCTGTTACTAAATCTACGTATTACTCTGTGAAAAGATTTATTAAATCTACATACTTAGACTTCAACAAACAAAATTTGATAACACAATCTCAAGGTAAAAAATGGAACCCTCTGCATCATAATCCACAGTTAATTCCCGATTTACCACGAAAATCGTCTGTAGCTACATTTAGATTGGCAACAGGCCATGATTGTTTGGCCAAACACCTGCATAGAATTGGAATATATCAGTCCCCTAACTGCCCATTATGCAACTCAAACCAAGAAATGGATTCGGAACACCTCAAAATCTGTGCTTCAGTGGCTGGCCATGATAATATCTTTGAAAAATATTGGAGTGCAAGAGGTCAAATGACTTTATTGTCAAACGCCTGGCATTAGAAAACGACAACAACTTTGAAAGTAATAGGGACTACTACAGGGACATAATTTTATTTTTACTAACATTTTTAATATTAACCTGTCTGTACCTTTAGAGAACCGGAAACACCGCTTGCTCCCCCCTCCAAGACTGGAGTTTCATGATACTGGCGTAAAACACAAATCACTCTACTACGTATAGGAAGGAAGAAAAGTAGATCTTCCATTTACGTAAACTAGGAAATATCGCGATTTTGAGTTTGATAATTTTCATTAGGTTTTTCTTTAATCAAAGTACAGTACTGTATTAAGAATAAGTGTTTTTACTCACGAAGTGAGTTATCCATGCTAACGTATTCATTATGCAGTGTATATTATACTGTATACAGCACATTAGAGTACAATATAGAGAAAGAAGTTAAATTGAAAAATAATCATAATATGAATATTTAAACACAATTTTGAAAATGGTGGCCGTTCATTTCGATACAGGCTTCAGTTCTCTTGTGCATATTATCGCACTATAGACTATTGCATCTAATTCCAATTGCCAGTTTCGTCCTTCGTACTAGTAACTCATGTTGAAATAATTCTGTGCCTACTCTACGTACTGTAAATTCAATCTTCACTTCTGCCCGACCCGAAAATATAAAATTACTCAGATATGCTATCTACTGTCCGTCCAAGTGGTTATGCCGCAGGATTGTAGAAAGGGAGGAAATCACGTGACAGTTAATTACTTAACGAGGCCCTCTTATTTAAGTTAAATTAAACAGCTGTATAATATTACGTAAACCTCCAATTCCTAAGAGAAATTAATGTTTTCAGAAAAGAGCTAAGACAGCCCAGCTATTACAGAGGGGCGAGCAGAAGCAGGTGGGGGAAATCGGGATGCGACGTAGGCAAACGGACAGTACCTGTGCGAAAATATGATTCAATATTGAAAGCTCTTTCGTCACTGGAAAACGCGAACATATTTCTGGAACGTACTATACTCAGTAACTCAGTACTGCTTACTATCTGCGGTCTTGGTTCTGTGTGGAGTTGGAACTTCCTTAGTAGAAGGGGTGGGAGTGAAGTACATTAAAAAATCAGGTACAATAAAAATTGAAGTAAAAATAAAATGATGTCCCTGTAGTTTACCTGACGACGAACGTAATGTACCACCGGCAGATATTTACGTACGTATTCCGTCCTGTGAAAGTATTTAATTCGTGGGTACCGAAGTCAAAGAAGCAAGAACTAAATGTCAGTAATTTCAATAGAATATTGTAAGTCTATGTGCAGCGCAAGCTTTTTCAACTTTGCACACCAAGAGGCAAGAATGTTGCGGAGGCGGTACCTTTGCCGTGGTCTTCGCCGCGCGGGTCTCTCGCCGCTCGATGCTGGAAATGCGAAGGGAAGCAGTCGACTGCGTGCCCGCAGATGCGGCCCATATTCTCCGCGGTCGGGAGACACACTACAGTCCCCATGTCAAGTCTACGGGGTACACGTGCAGCGTCTACTGAAGCGAAGGGTCCACTACTGGTTGCAAGTCTCTTACCCTCTTACTAGGAGCTGCTGTTAAATCCGGTAGACGTCGCTGTTGTCCAGAAGAAGAAAGTCCATTGACTAGCGTAAAGTCCTACATAAAAATAAAACAAACCAAAGCTGTGATATATTACACAATAAACCTCAGGCTACAATGTAAGTCAGTGATGTCAAAGCAAGCGCAATTTTCTGACCTTGACGTCGTGCGCGGGCAGCAAGCGCTAAGTATGGAAAGAGAGAGGGTTGTGTATATGAATGAGCAACCTGTTGGATTAAGAAAACAGTGGTGCACAAACTTCAAACGGAACGTAAAATTTTATGTCGTTATTTTTATATGGCTTCTTTCTGTTTAATATTATCTATATTGTCTGTAAAAGAAAAGTACTAACACTGATTTCTTAATATTGCACTTGTGTTTTAAATCTTAAGGGGACACTCAACTTAAAAATTGGAGAAAAAGTGTCATAGAAATGAAAAATTAAATTTCTACACTAATTTACGTGACAGAACTAAATCAATACGCAGAATTCTTCCCCTATTCATTGAGAAGTCACAGTCAAATGCACAAAGCCAAAAAATAAAAAATGATAATTAAAAGTGATATTTCAATTAATGATTGATTAAAAATTGAAATATTTTTTATTTTGAAAAGTATTGGATCTAATGAGCTGAGATTTTGCATGTTACTTTCCATGTGTATATTAAACTTTTTCTCCAAATTTGAAAAAGATCGGTCAAATAGGAAATAAGTTCCAAAATATAGTTGAGTGTCCCCTTAATAACATAATAGAGAGTTAAGAAGGAATATTCACTTAAATTTCATAGTAGTATAATATTATACTGTATTAGGTGGATGAAACACATCATTCATAAAGAAAGTGATATTCCAAAGAAAGAGATTGAGTATGACAAGTTGGAATTTATATTGATGGTATCTTTAGCCTTACAAAAGTAATCAATAAACTAATCAAAACAATATTACAGTACAAAGCAAAGTTACCTAGGTACTGTATCTGTTTTAAGTGTAACTAATATTACATAACAAAACTCTTATCGCATTATGCTTTTAAGGTGACATTTGTGAGCAACTTCCTATCATCAGAATATTAAATTATTTTCTCGAAATCTGCTGAAGCTATAGAGCTGACATTTTTACAACACATGGGCACGTATCTTTTGCTTATGATGTAACAGTAGTTGCTTTGCTAATTCATTTCCTTACAAACAATTTCCATGCGAATATTTTCAAAAATTTCAATATACTTTCTTCAGTAATACGTATATACGGTATATTAGATTTACGAAAATATTCTGTAGGGCTACTAAATAAATAGGCCTATACCTGAAAATTTCACTTTTCTATACAAAAAGTTGAGAAAATATTTCTTTTGAATAAAAAAGAATCAAACTTGTGAAAAATGAGCATTAAAATTAAAACTTACATTCTTAGAATGCACTTATACTTCTCAGGCAAATCTAAAAATTAACATGGATACAGTTTTAATAAGTTCTCTTCCCTTTATTTATTGAATCAGTGCTGGCCATCCCTGAATAGAGCTCGACCAAGCGGCATATACCACCTCTTTCGTCTGTCTCTTTCCTTTCCGCTGTAAAGCGCTCAGGCTCTCCTGGGCTCTAAAGCGCGCGCTTGCTCCTGTGGGCATCAATTGACATGCCTGATGTAAGTCCTCGGATCCCTTCTCGGTAAAAAGGGGGGGGGGAACTGTGATATCGTGACAATATTTTATTTTTCAAATCAATGTTTTATATAATGCACAACATTAACTACACGCTAAACGTGTCGAAGTCCTCCTTTAGCGGCAATAGTTTTTACTTTCTAATAGAAGAAGTATTGTGACTAGAGATGAACAAAACTAACTGCTGCTCTCGCTCGCTTCGTCCGTTGTATTTGTCTTTTTTCGAGTCTCGCTCATCATTCTCGAAATAGCATTTGGTTAGCGTGGAATGATTCCGTAACTTTAAATAACATAACCTACATCATTGAAATAAATAACATTATAAATGTTTAATTGAGACAAAAAGACAAAACAGAACAGTATCTTAGTTATCAAAATATTCTGGTTCTATTATATGATATTACTTACTTACTTTCTTACTTTATTTATTTATATTTATTTAATAATAACATATACATAAAAACGTTACATTAGAGTACCCCGAAAGAGCAAAGCTCGTGTTCGGGGACAGTTCCGTTACATAGATATACATACTTTGTAGACAAAATACTTAAGAAAAAAGGTCACATAAAGACGATAATAAAATTAGTAATAATAATACTAGTAATAACTGAGTGAAAAAAGAGACGATGTTGAAATTGGTGGATTAATATTAACTTATTATTAGTAGTATAATTAGTACAGGTCATGTTGATATAGTAACCAAGATGAAATTTTATTATCGAATTATATAGACGTGGACCATAATTTGTACTGTGTAGTAAAGCAGCAGATGTGAAACATTTAGGTTCAAATAAATTAAGAATTTCATTTCGTCTTGTATTATGATCATGTAGCTGAGCTACAAATTTCATTCTATTTTTATTTTTCATTACTTACTTAATTACTTACTTACTTACTTACTTACTTACTTACTTACTTACTGGCTTTTAAGGAACCCGGACGTTCATTGCCGTCCTCACATAAGCCCGCCATTGGTCCCTATCCTGAGCAAGATTAATCCAGTCTCTATCATCATATCCCACATCCCTCAAATCCATTTTAATATTATCCTCCCATCTACGTCTCGGCCATCCCAAAGGTCTTTTTCCCTCCGGCCTCCCAACTAACACTCTATATGCATTTCTGGATTCGCCCATACGTGCCTGCCCATCTCAAACGTCTGGATTTAATGTTTCTAATTATGTCAGGTGAAGAATACAATGCGTGCAGTTCTGCGTTGTGTAAATTTCTCCATTCTCCTGTAACTTCATCCGTCTTACCCCCAAATATTTTCCTAAGCACCTTATTCTCTAACACCCTTAACCTATGTTCCTCTTTCAAAGTGAGAGTCCAAGTTTCGCAACCATGAAGAACAACCGGTAATATAACTGTTTTATAAATTCTAACTTTCAGATGATATTACCTGTGATTATATAAAAATAAAAAAAAATAAGGTTTTCAAATAAATTTGCATTTCTAAGAAACATAAAACATAACGTTAATATTTTTTACTTGAGATTATACACTTGATCTCAAACATACGAAAAGAAAATTCCTAGCCTTATAATAAGGGCCTAGTAACTAAATAAAGATTTGAGAACGAATTATTATGCACTGAAAAGTAGAAACGATGTTTCACTACTTGATTGTTTATATATATAACAGTTGCCAAAGTAGATAAAAATTCAGTCTGGTATAAACAACTGTGACGATTCAAGGCTGCTTGACGTTCGAGAGTTGATCACCCCGAAGTCCCGAAGTCTTGAAACACTCACAAGCAGCTTTTACGTCAACGACGCGACGTATACAAAATTGTAGTGCGGGTTTTCGGCCTTGCGGGCGCTGTTAGTCTTCGTTTCTCGATCGTTGTTCAACTCTAATAATTATTGTCACACTGCAAAATCTCTAGCTTCCCAGATTTTAGCTAACAAGCAAACATTCTCTTGGGGGCAGACAAAAAAGTTATTTTTTTTTCTTCCACTATGTTAATAATGTCAAAACAAGTGCTTATACATATTTAGGCGACTCGAGCTCAATTACGAGGGCCGCCAGAAAGTAAGTTTCCCTGGGGCCGTTAACAGAAACAAAACACAATTTCATGGAAATATTTATTGGAACGGATACAGAAATTGATGTGTTATTTCTCAACATATTTTCCATCGGAATTAAGACATTTATCATACCGTAGAATCAACAGAGAGGTGCAGAGGCTATCATACACTGGTTGCGATCCCAGACGGCAGACTTCTACGACATAGGAATACAAACGTTGATCCCATGGTATGACAAATGTCTTAATTAGGGGGCGAGGGATATGTTGAAAAATAGCTCCATAATTGCTGAATCTATTCTAATAAATATTTCCATGGAATTACAGGTTTAGTTTTCAGGATCTCCATTACCGATAAATTAGCTAATTACAAGTTTTCAGCATCTCCATTACCGATAAATTTCCTAATTAGAAGTTTTCAGCATCTTCATTACCGATACATTAGTTAATTACAAGTTTTAAGCATCTCCATTACCGATAAATTAGCTAATTATAAGTTTTCAGCATCTCCATTGCCGATAAATTAGCTAATTACAAGTTTTCAGCATCTTCATTATCGATACATTAGTTAATTACAACTTTCAAGCATCTCCATTACCGATAAATTAGGTAATTACAAGTTTTCAGCATCTCCATTACCGATAAATTAGCTAATTACAAGTTTTAAGCATCTCGATCACCAACAAATTAGCTAATTACAAGTTTTCAGCATCTCCATTACCGATAAATTAGCTAACAGTATCTCCATTACCGATAAATTAGCAAATTACACGTTTTCAGCATCTTCATTACCGATACATTAGTTAATTACAAGTTTTCAGCATCTCCATTATCGATAAATTAGCTAATTACAAGTTTTCAGCATCTCCATTACCGATAAATTAGCTAATTACAAGTTTTCAGCATCTCCATTACTGATAAAGTAGCTAATTATAAGTTTTCAGCATCTCCATTACCGATACATTAGCTAATTACAAGTTTTCAGTATCTCCATTACTGATAAAGTAGCTAATTATAAGTTTTCAGCATCTCCATTACCGATACATTAGCTAATTACAAGTTTTCAGCATCTCCATTACTGATAAAGTAGCTAATTATAAGTTTTCAGCATCTCCACTACCGATACATTAGGTAATTACAAGTTTTCAGTATCTCTATTATCGATACATTAGTTAATTACAAGTTTTCAGCTTCTCATTACCGATACATTACCTTGTTACAGTTTTTCGTTAATCTATAAATATGTTAAGGAAATAATATCAACTCTATTTAGTAGTTGTAAATCTTGTCTTGGAGCAATGTTACTTATCCTGCTACAGATTCGTTAGTTTCAAAATAAAAGAATTCACACTTAATTTGCTACGATGCATTCCTCACGCATGCCCGTTTATTTTCCCTGGCGTAAATCGTGGTACATAATTCACCTGACGCAGGAAAAGTATGCAATTTTAATTCCCTTTCCTACTGTCCCGGGGGGTAGGCAAGTGGAATTTCTCATAACAGGACGTAGTTGGAAATGCCATGGAGATTCAGTCTGCTATTCTCCCTACTTCAACCCTGAGGGACCTGTGGTGTAACTGCATCCTCTCCGAACATCGACTCACAAACATGCATGAGCTATCAAACGATAAATTATAGCGGTCTGAAAACTGAAATAAACAACTTATCCTCCACACAAAACATCGTTCATCTCGTCTTCATGTACTCCCTAGAGACATGCCTGTTTGAATATGAACTGCAGTTAACGTTACATTTATTGACTGAAATGAAATTACTCTTTTATAAAACTACGATATCCAAGAACGATATTGCTAAAATTTATTTACCATTTCAGGGATTTTCAATCCACACAGTAAACACCACAGTGACGTAGGAATTGAAATATGTTTCGATATAACGCCGAATAATAGTTATTTATGTATTAAGGGAGGTACACCCAAGTAGTTTTTACTAGTCGAATCGCTCGGACGGCAATTCAGAAGTCCGAGACTTTAAAATTCTACTTAAGTCACGAACTGCATACGGGCTATTCCATATGAAATCGATCAGTAAAAAACCTCGCATTTTTTATACTCTAATTTTTTCCCTACTTATACAAGGTGCTGAGGAGAGTGCATTTGCAAAAGTATACTATCGAAAGTCAAACGGTTTTCGTATTATTGGGCGACAAATTTAGCGTATTTTATAAAAACAAGCCTCTTTCAGCGCTCAGAACTCTGGAACCATTTACTGCAGAGTATTGAACAAGAGCTCATTTTGAAGCTGACATTTGGTAGGTTATATTAAGAAGTAATCCTTATTTCTATTGTACACAGAGAGACAGATAATCTAATTTTACTTACTTTTAGGCATTTTGGCCATTTGTAAAGATGTAAAAAATATTGAGAAAAAACCTTGCATTATTAAGAGGGATTCGGCATTGTTTGCTTAGTGGCTCGGCAATAAGTTTCGAGGGTATTAAATAAATTATTTTCACACGCCTAGACTTGAACGGCGCAGTACCGCACACACTGGCCGAGAGCTGAAGATAAGAGAGCATTGGGCGTCATTTTACTCCTGTGTTTATGAAAACTTGTGATAAAGCTAGCCCAGCCATGACTGCTAGACGACACATCACGTGTTTGTCTCCTGGCCTTGCTTGTCTCGACTACCTCCCGTCTCACAGTCAGCTGGTTAGTTCACGCGCGTACTGTTTATTTTCTTTGATATTTTCAATACTTTCTTATCAACGTACCACCAGTAAAAAATATGTGTTTATTTGTACTTTCAATGCGAAATCCAACCATATATTTTTAAAATATTTTTTCGTGGCCAAAGGCGTCTTAATGAAGAA